>NC_086319.1:23900584-24200584 GCF_036172605.1 Pelobates fuscus | reverse complement strand
ATATCCCCTCTCAGGCGCTGTTTTTCCAAACTAAAGAGATTTACATTTTTTTACTTTTCTTTATAACTAAAATGCTCAATTCCTCTTATCAATTTTATAGCTCCGGTCTGCACTTTTTCTAGTGCCATGATATCCTTTAGAATAGGTGCCCAAATTTGCACAGCATATTCAAGGTGTGGTCTCACCAGCGATTTTTCATCCCGAGAATTTATGCCCCTATTTATACATGACAAAACCATTCTGGCCTTAGCAACTGCAGATTGACATTGCATATTGCTGCCTAATTTGATGTCTATAACAATTCCCAAATCCTTCTCGTGTATGGTTATCCCTAATTCACTACCATTTAGGGTGTAAGTTGCTTGTGCATTCTTGACCCCGAAGTGCATAACATTTCATTTCTCTACATTATATTTAATCTGCCATTTTAGTGCCCAGTCCCCCAATCTATCCAAATCCCTCTGCAGCAAAGCAATATCCTGCTCACATTTTATTACTTTACAATGTTTTGTGTCATCTGCAAACACTGAAACATGGCTTTCAATGCCTATTTCAAGATCATTTATAAATATGTTAAATAGAAGCAGTCCCAAAACAGAACCCTGAGGGACACCACTTACTACTTTTGTCCAGCCTGAAAATTTACCATTAATGACAACTTGTTGTACTCTATACTTAAGCCAATGTTCTACCAAAGAACAAGAATATTCATCTAGACCAATTTATTTTAGTTTGAAGACTAACCTATTGTGAGGAACTGTATCAAATGCCTTGGCAAAATCCAAGTAGATCACATCCACTGCAACACCCTGATCTATATTTCTACTTACTTCTTCGTAGAATGCAATTAGGTTAGTTTGACATGACCTGTGTTTCTTGAAACCATGTTAATTGTTGCTAATAACAAAGTTTTTCCCAATGAATTCCTGAATATTATCCCTTAACAGCCCTTCAAATATTTTCAGTCACATTAGTTAAGCTCACAGGTCTATAATTTCCAGGCAAGGATTTTGAACCCTTTTTAAATATAGGAACGACATTTGCCTTCCTCCTTTTTTGCAAGCATTATTGGCTTCCTTATATCTTATATAGGATGCCCCTGATTTGTCCAGTTTAAATGCTTTAAATGCCCTTTTCTTATTTTTATATTATAGTCAATTCCCCATAAAATGCACAAAAGAACACTAAACAGAAAAACATAACATTTTATTTAAAGGGGAGGTCTTCCGCTGGGATCAAGAGAGTGGATATAAGGTTCCCAGCATTTAAAAAATTGGAAGACCCTTTTCTCCTTATGTTGGAGGCCTTGATCCAATCCATAAAATAGTATAGATTGACACAATGCCAGAGTAGGTTTTTCAGCTGAGATCCAACTGTCAAGGATGGTCTTTTTGGCACAATTTAAATAAACATAGAATGTGGTGGAACATTGCCATCAAAAATACCACAAATGCACAGCCCCAGGAAAGAGAGATCGGAAAGTTTAAAATAGACTTTATTTAGGATTAATTTCTCTCCAGAATTCCGTGATTTGAGAACAATTCCAAAAACAATTAAATAAATAAGACCATATCCTTCTCACAAGCATTTAACTGTGTGCTACAATCTTGATTGGTTGCTCAGATTACGACATCAGAGGTATCTGATCTAAAAACACTGATTTGAACAAGTGGCATGGCTCAGTAAGACAAGCCCATTACAAGTTTAGTTAAAGGGGACTATCACTTCTTTACAAATCAGTCTATTGAATAAAACATAGAAAATCACCTATAACTTGTGGTAAACTTTATTGTCCTGTGACGGTCTGTACTTTATAAAATTATATATTAAAGATTTCACAATCGACAACACAATCCAGTTCACTTTGTGGCCCAGCCAGGGCAAAAATTGCATTGGAGGAGGAGAAATAAAAACCAAGAATCCCTGTTTCTCCTCCTCGTTCTATCTTCTCTCTGTTATGCTGACTGACAAGTGAAAGGGACAGGGTTTGCGACAATAGTTGTGGTTCCTATGGAGACAAATTATACAATGTTTGTTTCTGCGCTTTGCCAGTGAGTGACTCATCTGAGGGTTGTCAATAATTTTGTGAGCAGACGTTATTGTCAGTCATTGAAAAGGTTGGAAACCATTCACTAATTAGTAGACACGACTAACGACCGGCTGTGGTTAATGGCGACTGTTTCACTCTATCTTTTACTGGATACTGGATACAAAGTCTGGAAACTGGATACAAAGCCTGTGTATGTGACCTTTATACAAACTCTGTCTATGTGACATACTTTTCTTTTGTTTCTTATTAATAATGATCCTTGCTATCAAATTATTTTTATCGAGCTCTGTAGAGAAATTAAGATAACCATTATTATTGCAGTCCTCTTCTTGTGGTTGACTAACAAACTGTATTACTGTGACCTAAGGCAACCGTTCACAAGGGGTAATTGAGAAGGCTGTCAATGCTATTTAAAATCCCCCTTAATCTGGCTAGACACAGGAGTCGAAGTATAATGGCATGGCAAACCACAGTGACTCTTTAACAAACAAAAGGAGTATAATCAACATATATTATACTAGGTTCTTGTTTAACCATTTGTGTGCATTACCCTGGCACCAATCATCTTTCAATAAGTTAATTTGCTTTACCAAATATCCCTATACACATTAATTTGCACTGTTTGCCTTTGGAATAGATTCATTGATGATCGTTACCTGAATGTGGTACGTTTGCTGAGCTCTGCTTGCAAAATGAGTTTTTGTTTAGTATAATGACCAACAAAGCTGGGAAAGATTTTTTTTGTTCCCAGTATCACTCAGTCAGCAGAAAGGATAGGGCTGGAATTGTGTTACACAAAGAAGCCCGCTGCTGTGTTTACATGATATAAAAACCTAAATGGCAACATGGCATTAAAATGTTAAATTTTAAAACTTGCAAATATAAACAATTTTATGGAACAATCTAAACAATTTTGCCCAAAATAGTATTCCTGTATTTGCTATAACCTTGTATTAGACAATTTATTCAATCTACATTGTTCCATTGGCTGGCTTGTCTCGGAATACAGCTAATCACAAGGACTCATCATGCATTCTAGAACTGACATGTAATGGTTACTCCAAATCAGCTGTGCCGCGCATACCAATAATTTCAGTTTTTCTGAAAAACAATTCATGAGTCACCCTTCGAATGATTTAAACACAATTCTTACTTTCAGACAGAGGATTTTAAAGCTTAATAAAAAATAAAGAAAGAAAGAAATCAAAGGAGCGTGTACAATCTATAAGATAAACAACACATTAACATCAACTTTATTCTTAACCCTTAGAAATAGTACAACAATGATTGAAAAGGACACAACCTGGGCCTTATTCCACATTTTAATGAATTATGTACACAGTACATTACAAAGTGTGCAAAAAAAAAACATAATTTTTTAAAATATAAACTTTGCAAAAAAAACACCTAGACGTAAAACCTTTAGAAATTTTCTCTAATTTCAAGCTTTGTTTCAGGACTGCTAATGGCAGTAGACATTCCCAGGTGTATCCTTGCACAGTTGTGCCGGTAGAGCTTTGGTTGATTTTATTGCAAGCTCTCCAGCAATACTGTACATACCACAATGGGTTTTATAGGAAAGTACTGAAATCTAATGCATGCATGTTTGATTATGTTGTCACAATCGTTTCATGCGCATGCATGTGATGTCATGTGCATTGAGTGCACACGTGCGTGATTTCACTCAGCTATCAATGTTTGTATTGGAAAGCACTGATTGTCTAACACCCGGGCTGTAACTTCATTGCTACTACCAAATAAAAAAAATTGAAATGTATTTTTTGTCAGATTATTATTGTGTTCTACATATAATGAATTTAGCATTCAGGGTTATTTCCCTGCAATAATAGTCTATATTGTATGTTTATTTTCTTTTATGTTCGACATTCTAAAAGCATTGCGTTCAGTCTATATTTGAATATCTGTCTCTATTCCAATTAAAAAAACTCAGGCATAAAGGAACATTGAAGCAAATTAAAAGCATTGTAATGTTTTGAATCAATAGTCTGGTTTAACAATACCTTTTCTTTTAAGCAGTAGTTTATTTCAATGAAAATGTAAAACATTTGATAAAAAAAAATTGAATTTTCCACTTGGAAGAGACACTTAGTCACAGTCCATAATTAGATATACAGAAGACGTCTCCTTCTTGTGCAGGAAACTGCGCTTACATCTTACCCATTACATGGGTAAACAGGAGATTTTCCCAGAGGAGACACTATGTGACCCCATATTGATCAGGACTGCAGTGGAACGTTATTTGCAGTAGTATTGCATAATGGAAATCAGGCGTTGGCTGTCATGGTTTCTGAAGACAAATTGCTGGTATTTGAGACATATCATAGCCTCATTCTCATCTTGTTTCTTGCTTCTCAGCTAATGCAAGGTACAGTGTGCTGTTTGAGTTTCTTAATTAACTCTTCTTCAAACCCCTTTTTAGTGAAACGACAGAAAAGGAACTATCGAGCCAAACAACTGCAAGAAATAACTATTATGATCTATCGTTAGGATTTCTGCAAGCCATGCATTATTTAACTTTTAACACGACTTCGAAGCGGCTCATAATTAAAAATTAAATAGGTTACATCACTCAGTGAGGTTACTGGCGACAAACAGGACTACCAAATGTCTGATTTAAGGTAAAGGAAAAAAAAAAATGATAAAAAAAGAAGGCCGGAAACCAACTGAAGCATTTTTAATCTTTTTTTTTTGTTCACCTTGGCATGTCTGAACAAGCTAAGTAATTTCTCTAGAGCTTATAGAAAGTTGTAGTTTTTTTCCTTTCTTTCTTCGTTCCTTGCTGCACACAATAATCCCAAGATAGCCCCTCCAGCTCTGGTATAAGATTCACAAATCTTGTGCAGCTCAGTATCTGATACATACGCTCAGAAAAGAGACGATGAAAAGCTGCCCTGGCTTCAACAGAGCAATCTTAGAGTAATGCACAGTCCTGCAACAAATTTCCGATAACTGAGGGAAATTACTCCCAATGAGGACCGTTATCCAGATCCCCGCATCTCCTATTCCTTCCACATATCATCACGACTATACCTCAAACTGTCATTAATTCGAAAAAAGCAAAACTTGTCAAGAATTTATTTTACAGCCCAGACAAACTTTGTGTGCGAGTCGGAATATTGACATATTGTATCTTAACCAGAAGACAACATATAACTAGGGTCAATAGAACGGAATTTATAGTGAAACCGAATATGGCGTTTTGGGCAGGAGATCAGACATATTTAAAAAAAAAATAGCTGAAGAAGATTTCAATTTAAGTAGAAGCTTTATTTTAATACAAAGAAATTAAGGAATCTGTTTGCGTCTGAATTTTTCTTTATAGTTTATACTTTGTAATCTATTCTTCAACAATGAGACTGTGTTGTAAGGACCAACACCTTCCTTTCAATGTAAGGGAGTGGGCGCAATCATTATTGGAAGTTCTACAGAACATTTGCCAAAGCATATCTCTCAATTGTCCTGAGTTTGGTGGGCAGTCCTGAATTTGGGATCCTGTCAGATCATTCTGGGTTTGCTCTTTGGTATCCCCACTGTGGTCATTTAGTCAACGGCTAGAGAGGTTTGACAGCATGCTCCACTCAGTGGCACAGGCCATCATGGGGACAGTCAGCCTGGCATGAACGCATGCCCCGTTTTGTCCAAACCTGCCCTCTCTCCAACTGCCTCTTACCCATCCCGGTTCCTTACCTGCCAAAGTTGGGAGGTATATCTAGAACAGAGACAGGTGCATGGCACGGAATAACAAGAAGCTTTTTTGGCATTCCAAAATTGCGTCAGCATATACCTAATTTTAAAAAAAATTTAACTAGTATTTTTAATAGTTTTAGAACTACACGAAGACTGGCAATCTTAGCAGAACAAATCATTTCAACATTAATTACTATGAAAGGTTGAACGCAAAATAAAATACGTGAAATCGTATGCTTGGTCATGGAATCAAAATGCACTTAGTTCCCATTACAAAAGTACATGGAACCAAAGCTAATTAAACAAATTAAAACAGAACAGAAAGCTTAAGGGCTTCAATTTGATATTTACTGGTGGTATTAAGCAACAATGAAGCCATAAAAGGTTTTGGCTACTTTATATTTATGAAATGGTGTTTTTTTCTGGGTGTATAAAATCACTTTTTTGGAGTACTATATGGTCTTACTAGATGATCTGCCAGTCTGGCAGGCTGCAAAGTGTTGCCCGACAGAGCATGTGTGCTAGTTAGACTTGAGTGCCACTGAAATTTTAGTAAAATTATTTTTCATTCAAAACAAAATTTGTCCTTTTTTTTCATTAGTATTCAGATGAAATTATAACATTATTTTAGTTTCATAATTTAATTTGGTCAAATTAAATTGAAATCTGTGCACCGGTCGCGGCCTCATCTTGCAGTCGGTAATTAAATAACTCCCTAAATTGGTACCCTTGTGGAATTGCCATATTTAGGGGTACCAAATTTAGGAGCTGTTTAGTAGGTAGCTTCTTTTTGGTATCCTTATAGTAACCCCATAAGGATTAGGGAGTTATCTAATAAAAAGCTAAAAGACCAATATTACAAAATGCCTCTTCAAAATATTGTTTTTTCAGACAACTTTACTAATAGTGAGTAATAAAACCTCTTAATGTTAGTAAATACGGGAGGTTAAATCCTCTCTCCTGCACCTACTGCGAGTAGTGGCATGTCTACTAAACAGTGAACAGCCAATGGCTGCTTGCTGTTATACGAAAAGAGTAGACTAGCCCTGCAAGGTCAGTCTGCATGGAGCTCTTGCTGGGTGAAGATGCATCATTTATTCAGTTCAATTCTTTTCTTCCGATTTTTTTTTTTACTGGTTTGATGCAACTTTATAGATTTTTATTTGGCCTTTTTTGGGACTGAAAAAAAAAAGATGGAAGAATAAAGAAGACATCTAATGGTAACATTATTTTTTTATTTTACAATGATTTTGGTTTTATTTTGGTTTTTGTCCCTCAGTATTATTAAGATGAGGAGGGTAGGTGACCCCTAGTCATTTAAGGAGAGCGAGGGAATTCATTTTACTATTAGCTCCCACACACACATAATGGGTGAGGGATGGAGGGGACAATAGGTCCACCCCACATTTTATTATTTAGGGCGGCCACCTGCCTACCATTGGATGGGAGCAAGGTGAGACAATAGGTCCATCCCACATTATTATTTAGGGCCCCTTATCTGCTGCCAGTGGATGGAGTCTGTGGGGATACTATGTTGCCCTGTTCAAGTTATTTAAGAGTGCAGGAAGGTTGGAGATGGACACTAGGTTCCCGTCTAGGTTAATAGCCCCCCGTCATGGGTGTAGGCATGGGGGAAAACCCCCAAGTAATTATTTAAATATGTGCCACACCATAGGTACATGTCCGGTCCCCCTTTATTGGCTTAGCGACAGAGCAGTAGTAATAGTTGCATAATTGCTAGACTTTTTTTTTTTTTTTAATACCTAGCTGCACACTGTTTAGTAGACATGTCCCGATTTGTAGTATGGCAAGTAGAGGAAGGACAGAGGATTCCACCTCCCTTATACTTATACGGGGGCCATATTGACCCCCAAAGTGTGAGTGGGCATGGGGGGAATTTCAGAAGCAGTTGGGAGCACAGCATGAGCACAGCAAGTTGTTCTTCTCTTTAATAGATTATGTTTAACCCCACATGGTCCAGGAGCCCCCAGAGCCACTTCTGCTTATTATCTACATGTTGTTCTTTTTTATTTTTATATATATATATATATATATATATATATATATATATATATATTTAGGTTTTTTATTTTTTATAAAACAATAATAAAGTACAAAAAAGGATCTAACATACATTAAATATGATGATGTTGACATTTACATAATTATTATTAATTTCGCTACATAACACTCCATTTTATAACCTTCCTGACAATATGTACTCCACAAATTACACTATACAATGAAGTATATACTTGTTTCCCCTTTCAGGTGACTATTTTACTTTATTACCTTATATTATTTTGTTTTCTTAATATGAATTCTTACATTCATTCTTCCATACCTTCATTCACTCTTGGTTCATATGTATTTAACAACCTCCTGAAATCCTATATTCGATTCCCTATTAATCCCGTTTAGAGAGGGAGTAAACATCTAGAACATATCATACATTTCCTCATTCTTTTCCCTCTCTTCACCTCTTATTATAACTACGATATGTAGGGTATAATAAGCTGTCCACGCAGTGCCTTACCTGTCGCAGCGAGCAGCAATGACATGGGGGACTAATCTTATAATAAGAATATGAGTCCAAATTACCATTTAGAGCATAAAAATAATATTCTATTTTCCCTTGAAACAAGATCTAAATAACGATCTGAGACCACTCTGGAGGGCTTAATTACCACCATTCTCTGGCTCTACATTTTTTATTGCCATTAAGATATTAATTAACAAGTATGTAATGTCCTTATCTGTTTAGGGCATTTCCAAATGAAAGAGCCAAAAATGCGATCTTAATATATACCCTTGTAAGATATTTGAAATTAATTTCTCTGTTTCTTGTTTAATTTGATGCAGTCTTGGGCACTCCCACCATATGTGGGAACTGGTTCATAAAGTGAACTGGTTGAACCTCCAACATATATCAGTGGTTTCTTTATTAAGCTTACTTAATCGATAAGAGACCAGATACCATCTATGTATCGATTTATAAAATGTTTCCTGTATTTTGACCGAGTGCACTGATTTTATAACCTCTGTCCAAGTTTTACACCAGATCTGATCTATCTCAAGATTTCGCTCCCATTTCTCAATATTAAAAATAGGAGCAAGGTTCTGATAATTTACTATTCACTTCTTGAATCTGGAAATACATTTATTCCCGTACTGTTGCTTTATAAAATCATTGAGAACATCTGACTCGGCACTGGGATTGTTTTTGAAGAAATTTTTAATCCTCAAATATGGGAAAATATCCAGAGTTAAAAGACCATATTCGGGGGCGTGGTTTGCAGCCGGAGCAAGATGGACGTTTCCAAGTGAAGCTCCGCTGGGACCACGAGGCCAATAGCTAACTTTAGCGAATAAACACTAAACTAACCTGGGGAATATACAGGGGAGCCGACATGGATAAACGGGCTCCAAAGAAACAGCCTAAAAAGCCGGCGGAACAAGGCACCACTGTGTCCGAAATGTTCGCGGCTTCCTGCGCCATGAGATCTACTCCTCAAGATGGCAGAGGGGAGAGCCCGCGAGAGACGCGCTCACCTCCCAGCCCTGGTGTGGCGGCATCATCGGAGGTATCGGAGGTATCAGAGGCAAGTACTGCACAGATCTTGGCGAATTTGGTGCAGGTACGCTGTTACTTAGCCACCGAGAACGCGAGAAATACAAAGGAAGTAAAGGTGGAAAATCAGGCCTTGGGCGCGAGGACGGCTGAGCTTGAACAGTGGGTGGAGTCCACAGTAGTGGCTCACAACACTGCTATAGCACATATTAGCAGATTGTCCTCGAGGCTAATGATGGTGGAGACCGCCCTGGATGATAGGGGAATAGATCCCGACGGAACAATGTTCGGCTGCAGGGTCTGCCTGAGAGGGAAGGAGTGGGGTCCCTGACGGAGGTGGTAATAGCAATTTTGAAACCACTTCTCCCTGAGATACCTGAACCTCAATGGAACATTGAAAGGGCCCACAGAGCAATCCGACAGAAACGGGCTGAGGATAAACGCCCTAGAGACATTATCATCAAATTCCTGTATTTTCAGACGAAAGATGCCCTCATTAAGCCTAGCCGTGAGGGCCCAATTAAATATGGAGATGTCGAACTTACTTTGTTCCAGGATCTAACACCGACGACCCTTCAGAAACGGAGACTGTGGTGGCCGGTGACAGAACTTCTACAGAAGCACAGGGTACAGTACGCATGGGGTTTCCCCTTTCGGCTGCTCGCGTGCCTGGACGGGCGCACTAAGACCCTGCACGTAGATGGCGATCTGGTGGAGTTCCTACGGAGCTTGGGGATCCAGGACACTATCGAGATGACGGCGCTCCCCCGGCGGAAGAGGAGCTCCAACCCCTCCCGCGTGAGTGGTATGCGGCGGGTGAATGAGGTCCATGTGGGTTTGCTGGCGGAGTGGCGATCCCGGTTGAAACGGGAGCTGGGTTGGGTATGTGATTAGACGTTGGGTGGGTTGATGCGGGGGCCAGTTCCACCCAGGGGTAACCCCAATGGGTGGGGCGCTGGAATTTAGCTGAGGGGGTAATCGGGTTTGCCCTCAGGGTACGCAGGCGGTGAGCTTCAGGGGTATATAAACCCATCTTGGGCGGGCTAGGGTTGAGATATCTCGTTGCCTGCTACCTGTTTTGGGGGGAGATTTTTTACAGAAGAGGGGGGCCTGAGGGTCTCTAGACACTGCACTGCTCGTTTCCCCCTTTTTTTGGTGTCGGCGTAAGATGTGGGGATCCCTCGGCGTGCAGACATCGGTTCCTCCGGGCTGCCCCCTTGTTTGAGGGCCTGGGAGGTTCGTGCAGACTGAGACTCCTCATTTTTCTGCATCTAGTTACATATGTTTACATATCTCTATGTTCACTGTATAACCGTGTGTTTTTCGCATCAAAAATTGACTGTGATGCCGCGCGCAGATGCCCGCATTCTGGCCATAACTTAGCATTTACACACTTAGAGGGGTTCCCCGTAGTTTAGTTATCTAACTGAGGATGGAGGTGTAAGGGGCCTCATCCCGAGGAGGGCGCGGGTCTTTCAATAAATCTCCAACATGTAGCAAATGGTTGTAGGTCTTAGGCGTTTATATTATATGAATAATCGCACTTTGTTAAGCTGCTACTACCGCCTTATTTGCCATACGGGTTATAGTGTTTATTCATTTTGTTTCAGTTGGCACTGGAATAGTGCCCACATTGGCTGGTCCATGTCCCCTAAACCCCAGTGCTTTTTTTTTTAAGTACTGGGGGCGACGGGACATCTACCCCAATCATGCCTGGCTACAGGTAAGACCAGGCGGTTTTTGTACAAAATTATTTTTTCCCTATTTCTTTTCTATTCTCCTTCCGCTCTATCCTTTCTCCTTTTCACCTTTATTTACTCCTTACTTCCTCTGGGGGGGCGGTCGGGGGCAGCCCAGGACTCTAGATTGATAACGGACGTGACAGGATGTCTATATATAGCGGCGCACCACAGACTGAAGCATGCCTACTAAACTAGTATCTCTTAATGTTAAGGGCTTGAACGCCCCTAAGAAAAGACGGCTTATGTTTAGAGAACTTAAACGTCTAAATCCGGATATAGCCTTCATACAAGAGATGCACCTGCCAAAATCGGCCAAGTTCGCCCTTAGGGACCACACATATAACACCACATATGAATCAAGAGCCCTTAACAAGAGGAATGGAGTTGCCATCCTCATACATCGTAGATGCCCGATCAGAATTAGCCGGGTGAGCATCGACCCAGGGGGGCGCTTCGTATTGCTGTCAGGAACCTTGTATTCACACGCGATCCATTTTCTCAATATGTACGCTCCCAATGATCCATCCAAAGAATTTTGGGCGGACCTCACCAGCACTGTTAACGCACTCCCGAACGGAATGGTGATAGTGGGAGGTGATTTTAACACAGCTCCGTCCCCGGCAGTTGATAGGGGGCCCTGTAAAGGAATCCCCTGGTCCCACAGAAGAGGCGGACAGGACAAACTATTGCATACGTTCATGCAACAATCAGGCCTTATAGACATTTGGAGAGCTCAACATCCGGACACAAACGACTATACGTTTTATTCACAGCCTCACGATACGTATTCCAGAATTGACCTATTTTTGGTAAACCCCCCGACTGTTTCTAGAGTTTCGGAGTCCACAGTGGGTTCCATAACTTGGTCGGATTATGCGGATTTCTCTATCACTTTAGATAAGCTAAGCGTGGCGATGCCGTGGTCGTGGCGGCTGAATAGCTCGCTACTGCAAGACTCGGAGATAGTTGAGACTATTCGTAGGGAGTTAAACTAATACTTCCTCAGGGAAGCGGCATCAGGGGTATCTAAAGCCATAATATGGGCAGCGCACAAATCTGTCAGAGGTATACTCATTAGAGAAGCGACACTAAAGAAACGTCGAAATTCTAAATTATTGGCGTCTCAGCTAGAAGCTTTGAGAACGGCAGAACAGAGGCATAAGTCGGACTCCTCACATACCAATTTGAAGACAGTACAAGATTTGAGGCATGATCTACGTGAAATGCACCTAGATGACACCACAAGAGTTATCTTGTGGTCTAGGCGGACCTTCTATTAGAAGGCCAATAAAATGGATACCTTGTTGGCAAGGTCCCTTAGACCACGTCAACGGAACACACATATCACAAAGATTTAGAATATAACGGGAGTCTATCAGACGAATCCCACAGATATAGCCAAAGTATTTACAAGGTTTTACACCGAACTATATAACCACTCGAGGGGTGAAGACACAAACCCACAAAGAGAATTGGACCGGATACGGGATTTCCTCTCTAGGATCCCTCTCCCGAAACTGAGCGAGGTTGATGTGGCAACACTGGGGAATCAGATTTCAGTGGAGGAAATAGATGCAGCGATCTCGGCCCTGAAGAGCAATAAGGCACCTGGCCCAGATGGCTTCAACGGAAGCTACTATAAGACGTTTAGAGAGGAACTCATGCCCCACCTTGAATTGTGGTTCAACGACCTCCAGAATGGGGGGATCACAGACCGAGATGTCATTAGCGAATATAGTCTTATTGCCCAAACCTGGGAAAGATGACTCACTCCCGGAGAATTTCCGCGCAATATCATTAATTAATCATGATTTCAAAATCCTGGCTAAGGTGTTAGCGATCAGATTGAACCCGATTCTCACAAGCCTGGTCCATCCAGACCAGGTGGGCTTCGTACCGGGTAGGCAACTATTCGAAAATACGAGACGCAACATCGATCTTATAGGGAGACAAACTAGGCTGCAAACCCCAGCGTTGATGCTGTCACTAGACGCTGAAAAAGCATTTGACAGGGTCAAATGGCCGTATCTATTTGAGATGTTACACCATTTCGGCATGCCAGACTGGTTTATCACGACGATCAAAGCCTTATATTCTAACGTCAGGGCACAGGTTAGGATAACGGGAGCGCAATCTATCCCTTTCCCATTGAGTAATGGTACGAGACAGGGTTGCCCTCTTTCACCGTTGCTTTTTGTCCTATCATTGGAGCCCCTCATGCAAACGATACGCATAACCCCTGAGATCAAGGGAATCACGGTAGGGGGACAGGAGTACGTTATTTCAGGATTTGCTGGCAATATAATACTGTCGTTGACGGACTCGCTGGAGTCTATGGCGGCTCTGACAGGGATATTGACAGAGTATGGCACGGTGGCCGGATACAAAGTCAATCTACACAAATCAAGCGCACTCCCCATAGGGATGAGCAATGCAGATGCGGCGCATATAGGGAAAACATATCATGTCCACATAGTGAAAGATCATATTAAATATTTGGGCATCTGGTTGACGGCGGATCCCTCCCTCTTGCACCAACAGAATTATGTACCACTGATTAGGCAATTAATACGTGACATGGAGACGTGGGTAGATAAACCAATTTCGTGGATCGGGAGGATACATTCGGTGAAAATGAATGTGTTGCCTCGGATACTGTTCCTCTTTCAAGCTCTCCCGATCCACTTGACTAAATCTAGCTTGGGTGCACTTCAACAGGCCATCGGCAAGTTTATCTGGCTGAATAGGAAACATAGGATATCGCAGAATATACCTTACAGAGCTAAGGATAGGGGGGGCTGCGGCTGCTGAACCTTTACTATTACTATGTGGCGGCCCAGTTGACCCAAATAGTGCTATGGCATACGCCTCCTGATGAGAGGAGATGGGTGGACTTGGAGTCCTCTTTACTGGGCCCGGATCTCCCCCAATACCTCATGTGGACCCCTAGAGAATTTAGATCTCTGGACAGGGTGCCTTGCCAAGTGGTACAGGCCTCTCAAGGTCTGGGACGCAAATGCCCTCAAATATGGTCTGACATTTATCCCGTCTCTCTTGAGAAAGAGAGACTTCCCCCCGGGTATGCAAGCTAGGAACTTCAGGAGACTAAACGCAGGGCTGCAGAGACTATTTCAACTGTTTGACAATGACTCCATAGTCACATTTGAGGAATTGAATAGTAGGACCCCATTGAGACCTTTCGACTACTTTCGCTATCTTCAGCTTAGGGACTACGCCCGAGATACCAGGATCAAGAAGGCGGCACAGACGCCATTGACGTTTTTCGAGAGGATGTGTTCAAGGGAACAATTCCCGAACGGCCTCATCTCCTGTTTATATGCCCATCTGAGTGCGCACACTCTGGAATGGGGAAATATTAAATAAATTTATCAGTGGTAAGCAGACTTGAACAAAGTGTTGGAAGGGGTTGAGTGGCAGGAAATATGGGAGGCAGCGGCAACATCTTCAATGTGCATGACCCTGCAGGAACAATCGTATAAGACCTTGTTTCAGTGGTATACCACCCCGGTGACACTGTGCCGCATGGGTAAAAACCTGACAGACTTGTGCTGGAGGGGCTGCGGACATAAGGGTACGTATATTCATAGGTGGTGGGAATGTCCAGTAGTGCAGATATACTGGAAACGGATCGCAACATTGTTGCGAGACGTGTTCGGCAGGGAGGTGAATCTAGACCCGTGGATGTTCCTGCTGTCAAGATCCGTAGATTATTGGACAAGGTCGGAACAAAACCTCCTTCACAAAATAACCCTCGCCGCAAGACGTGCCCTAACGCAGGTCTGGCTACAGAGTGACGCTCCTACAATAGCAATAATGAAACATAAAATAAAGGACACTTTTTTAATGGACAAATTGACAGCTCAGGTCAGGGGGACTACGAAGAAATTTGAAAAGATTTGGGACCCTTGGATCAATAGCGCAGCTAGTAACTAAAAGCACAGACTGGAACGAACACATAAACCATAAAATCGTAGCACTAAGGGCACTGAAGAGAAGTCTCAGAACGCTTCACCCGAACCCCATTTTTCTTTGAGGTTACTCAAAGAGGTGATTAGGATAGGTAGTCAGTAAGGCAATGCAATCCTTGGGCCACTTCTCGTTCGGTAGAACTCACTGGACCGCTTCCCCCCCCCCCTCTTTTTTCCATTCTTCCCACACTCACCCTTAACTACTTTTCTTTACTTCCTCGGACCCTCGAGGATGCTTTCTCTTTTTCTAGCTTTAATCTTCTGAACTATCTTTCATTTTCCTTACAATTGTACGATCGTGCATAATGGGACTATCAAGGGTATGCAGTACAGCTGGAGAAGCAAGTGCGATTATACATGGTACCCCTAACTGTTTTTAGTACAAGTTAAAGCACGATAGTTACGTGTTTTATTTCTTAACATAAAAACACCATGTGGGATGTCTTGAGCTACTTAAAGCAATTAACCACACTTTGGAAATTGCGGGCAAAAACGCATTGTATGATTACAAATTCTGTAATATGTAACAATTGGGATGTGCATTTGTGAAAATACCGTTGTAAGCCAAACATTGCTGCGTCTATGCCTATCTTTACATTGTATTCATATTATTATGTGTGCTGTGTATCAGTTGTCCTGCTTTGGAAAAAAAAAAAGAATAAAAAAAAAAAAAGACCATATTCTTCTTAATTTACTATATTGGGGATTCGACAATAATGTGAGAAATGGACTATGGTCCTTTAAATGGTATTTCTCACAATAAAACCACCCCTTACTGCAATTTTTTTTTTAATGCCGCAGCTAGAGTATTCGTGAACATTGTCGTATCATGTATTAACACCAAATATGGAAAATGTAATCCCAGTTGAGAACATCTCTCTTTCTAATTTTTTTGTGAAAGTCTGGGTTTTTGACTGTTCCATAAAAAGTTAATAGTAATTTTTTTTTTTATCCAACAAATATCCTGGTACTCGATGTGGAATCATTCTAAATAAGAAAATTAGCTTTGGTACTAAATAGGCTTTTATCATGTTATTCCTTCCCATCCAGGAGAATTTATAATTTTTAAGTTTATTTATCTGTTGTTCAAGCTCTACTAGCAACTCGTTGTAATTAAGCGTTATAATTTGATTTAGATCAAACATTATCTTGATTTCTAGATATTCTATACAGTTTTTATTCCATTTTAATTGGAACCTATCCTGAATATTCTGTATTTGAGAGAGTAAATCCATTTGATATTAACTGAGTTTTATTTTATAATTTGAAAATTTACTATATTCTTTTATTGTTGATAATAATGCTGGAATAGAAATTTTAGGAGATGTTAGAGTGAGTATGATATCAGAGGCATAAAGCGTTATTTTAAAGATTTCATCATTAATTTGAATACCCGTTATTGTTTCTGATGCTCTTATCATAGCTGCCAATGGTTCGAATGATAATGCGTATAATAAAGGGGCCAACGGGCAGCCCTGTATCCCTTACTTCTCCCAACGTGAACGGTTTATTAAAAGCTTCTGTGCCTCTTCCGAGATCCTCAGGAGTTCTAATTTCAACAGAAATTATTTTATTACATGCTTTGAGACTAAATGGATCGAATATGACCTTTCCGCCCACAACTAAACGTTGAGTCCTAGATTGTTAATTTTTTTGCGTCATCTTGTTCGTGAGGATTTTATTCACTCTGTTACTAGAGTAATACCATTTCTGGTTGGAATTGTATATACATTTTTCTAGCTTTTCATCCAATTTCACCTTAATTTCCCTCTGGACTTTATATATTTTTTCTAATAGGGTGGGATTAGTGTTCAATTTGTTTATCCTCTCAAAATTTGCTAACTCTAAATGCAAGTCTGCGAGTGACTTGCCCTTTTCTTTCCTTATATACGCGTCTGGCTTTTTCAAGTAGCCCCTAATTGTACATTTCAAGGCAGACCATAACACTACATCTGATACCTCTTTGTTATCATTAAATTGTAAGAAGTTTTGAATTTCCTTACTTAAACCTTGTTCAGATCAGATTAAATTCATTGATTCTCCAGTCAGATCTTAATTTATAGGAAAGGTTATTTTCAAAAGTACAGTAAACCGGGGCATGATCTGACCAGGAGATATTACCTATATCTGATGAAATACATTTTGAGAAATTTTGTTAGGATAGCATCGATCATGGAATAAGATAGATGTCTATTAGAATAAAGAGTAAAATCCCTATCAGATGGATGTTGGGTTCTCCGTATATCATATAAATTGTGTTTCACTAAACATCCAGTCAGTTTTTGGGCGTAAATCTTATTTTTCTTGTCTACATTGAATCCCGTTCTTAACCTTTTATCCAAACCAATATCTGCATCTCAATTCATATCACCTTTCATGATGAAATTCTTTTTTCACCTTTTATTACCCACTGGTGTTCAAAATATTCAGAATTCAGAATTCAAAGTTATATTCGACCTTACTTGCCTTTCTTGCCCACTTTTTTCACCCCTGCCAGCCCACAATTTATGCAATCTTTGCACAATCTCTGCAGTGCCCCAATTAACCCTTTGATCCCTGACATTCTCTGGCTTCTCTCCTCACTTTCTCCTCGCTTCCTCCTCACGTCCTCCTCACTTCCATAATTAGTTTCCTCCGTCACTGTTGTAATTGCGATCTTGCTTTTCACAGTTTTATAAACAAACCAGGGTTTCAAAACGAGGTTCCTGGTCGCCAGAATCTCCCTCTTGTGGCACCCTCCTTACTCCTTACTCCCAGCAATCATGATCGGTTGAGGTAGTAAACTCATTTAGCCAGAGACTCAGTTGGAGAAAAAAATCAGCCTGCTGCTTGCATACACCTCGCGTCCTCTCCTCTCTCAGCACACCAAATATGCCCTTACGTCCTAACGGCGTCCTCATGTCATGACGCCCCCTTAAAGAAGATTTCCACTTTTCATCTACTTGTTATTACACTATGTTACATCTACTGATATTACACTATGCGGCTCTCAGTATTAATCCATACTGTATAATAACCCATCTTTCTGTATAACACCCCACTTACACTTTATTTAGCGTCCTTCTGATGTGTTTAATTTCCCTGTTTGGACTCAGATAGTCTAGTCACAAAGAATCTATTCTCTACCGCCTCACATTGGGACATGTTCTGTCTGTAATGACTGGGTGATTGGAGGCATCAAGCCATCCACACTATGATGATCTGGGTGACGAAGGGACAAGACAGTGTATATTGTCCAGTACGATGCTAAAGTCAGAAATGCGGAAAAATATTACAAGGAAAATATGAATTGACTTTAAATTATTTCATAAAACCTGGAGCACTGATCCTGCCCTGTCGTCTTCCACATAAGAAAACTGCTAAAACATTATACAAATAACATATAAAAAAAATACATTTAAAAAAAACTGATGCGTTCCATAATAACAGTCAATAAATAAACACCACTGATTTTAAAAGGGGACAGAAAATGCAAAGAAATTATCCCTAAAACACATCCCTAAATTATCAGTAGAACACATATCTCTAAATTATCCTTGTAACGTATCTCTAAATTATCAACATAACATATCTTTAAATTAGCCATAAAATTGATCTCTAAATTATCTGTAAAACGTATATGGCGGTAATTGTGATTTTCTAAAACCTTGCCAAGAAATGAAAGTTTAGATTGAGCAGATTGCGAAATTAAAAACATGAAAACAAACTAGAAACATATGTTACACCTTGGGCAATCAGCGCTAGAGGATTTTGTGTGATTTGTGTGTATGTAATGCGTAAATGTGTGACGTGTGTCAGAAAATTGGTCTTGCAGATAAATTAATCTTGGTATTTTTCCAACTCAGTTTCACGATTCTTGACAGAGACCAGCTGATAAACATGTAAGGTAAGTCACTTTAAAAGGGGATATGGGCTATTTTCCTTCACCACTTCACCAGAAATCCTGTTTAAAGGGACACTCCAGGCCCCAACACTACTTCAATGTATTTAAAAGGTTTTGGCCTCATTAATATTCTGTATTTTTGCATGCTCAAATTGTATAGTTTTTGCATAAAATAAATATATATTGTGCCGAAGTCTGCACCATAAGCCTGCTTCCCTACCCACGCCCCCTCAATCCAGAAAAAAAGACTTTGCTATCAAATGTATCCACACAGCACAGCTCAGCCACTGACAATACTGAATGGTCTATACAACAAAATAACCTGCATTAGAATGAGAGGACACCGAGGGAGACATATACTAAGGATAGCACTCCCTATTTATGGCTTCTCTGACTGTCTGGAGCCTGGAGCCTGTGAATTAAAAACAGGTCACTCCATGCAGTTGGGACTGAGCTGTGTAAGTACATTTGATAAGGAAGTCTTTCTGGCGTGAGGGTGCGTGGCTAGGGAGGCAGGCTTATAGTGTAGCATTCTGCAAAACATGTTTATTTTGTGCAAAAATTATAAAGATTTAAACATGCAACAAAATGCAGTGTATTAATGAGGCCAAAATCTATCAAATGCATCAAAGCTGTTTTGGTGCCCGGAGTGTCCCTTTAAGTTCTTATTCGTGCAAGAAAAACGTTTTACCTTCTTGTATTAACAAATCTGTTAAAGGGACACTATCATCACCCGAACAACTACATAGAGATAAATTAAATCTATTGAGTCGAAAAATCTCTATAAGGAGATGCAGATTGGCGCAGCATGCAGTTTTGCTGCACATGTGCAATAGCCACCCAATGCTTCCCTATAGGAAAGCTTTGGATTGGCTGAGATCATCAGAACTGCGGAGTGATAATGAAAAAAATGTGAGTATTTTATTTCTTCTATTTTTATTTTTTTTCCCTTCCTGTAAACTGCCTAATCCCTATTTAACGCAACCCTTTATCTTTTCCCATTTTAATTGATAGAGATATTATTCTTTTTTTATTTTTTTATTTAATATATTTTTATTTCATTTTTGATCATAAAAAAATAAGGGGTTACAGAGAAAAGGGAGGATGTACAACAGTAACATGATGATGGGAATCACTAACAGATATCACAGCCTACCCCATTTTGCTGTTCATTCAATAAGCAATATACCGGTGTTGTGTGGATGGCTTGGTGATTTCGGAAGAGTGGGTAGGTTATGAGGGAGATGGGGGGAGGGAGTGAGGCTGTGTACTCTATGTTTATGGTCCCCCTTTGAGTGAGGTCCAGTTTGGGGATCTATGGGATGTTGCCCCAAAACTTAAGCCACGGTTCCCAGGTATCTGCCTCTCCTTACCAAAGTCATCCAGTGTATCTCCTCTAATTCCCTTATTTTTTTCTACTTGTTGAACCCACTGCTCCCTAGTCGGTATATCGGTTCTTCGCCAGTACCTTGGGATTAGGGCATTTGCCTCTCCTAAAAGTCAATTCAGGAGTTGCTGTTTATGCATTTCTTTGAAGGATCGGGGCCAGCCTAAGAGAGCTTGGGATGGGGTCATACGCGTATTCAATGATAGGATTTTATTGATGTCTTCAAGTATTTGTGTCCAGAATGGTGTCAATGACCTACAGTTCCACCATATGTGATCCATATCACCCTGTACTTCCTCGCACCTCCAGCATTTGTCACTAACTGCAGGCCAGAAGGAGTGTAGCTCTACCGGTGTCCTGTACCATCTAGTAGCCCTCTTATAAAGGGTTTCTTTTCGTGTTATGCTAATCGGAGTTCTGATCCCTGAAACCATGATGTGGGCACAATCCTCCTCCGTCATATGAATGCGAAGGCCTTTCATCCATTTACATTGGAATATGGGTCTGGATTGATTCCCTATTTCTGCATGGAGAATGCGGTATATGGCTGAAAGTGGTTGTTTGGTTTTGTTCCCCTGGCCACAAGGGGAGGACTGACTGTCTCAGGAAGTTGGTCAATTGGGCCCTTCCCATAATATCTAGGAGAGTCTCTTGTCTCTTGAGTTTGGGTAGTGCTTTAAGTTTGGGAATGGTGTCCCCTGTCATGAATGTTTCGATATCGGGGTTGGGGGTTCCCAATAGTCGAGATAATATGGTATGTCCCTGGCCATTCTGGAAATCTGGGTTGGCTGCTAAAGGGAAATATAGGGAGATTCCCGGGGATAGTCCCCATTCCTCTTTGTGTCTTCTCCACACCCTGAGGGTATTGTGTATTAATGGATGGAGCGTGGGGGATAGTTTTTGAAGTTGGCAAGTCTGCCAAGGTAGTGTATGAAGGGGAACCTTCGAAAAGCTCTGTTCTATCCAATACCTGGACTTTTTCCTACTCTTATCTGTCCATTCTTTGATGTGTGTGAGTAGGACGGCCACATAATACTTATATAGATGAGGAAATCCCAGCCCTCCCCTGCCTGGGGTGGAAGTCAGTGTGGAGTATGCTAGTCTTGCATGTTTATTCCCTCATGTATAACTCGTGAATATGGATCTCATGTGCCGAAGAATTCTCCCGCGAGAGGTATAGGGAGGGCCTGGAAGATGTATAGTACTTTTGGAAAAATCATCATCTTTATTATGTTAGCTCGGCCCATCGGGGAAAAATGGGGTAGATCCCATTTTTTGAGATCTCGTTTGACATTATCTATAAGGGGAGGGTAATTTAGTGTGTATAAGCCTTTTTGTGTTGACGTTAGGCGTATTCCCTGATATGTTAGTCAAGTTTTTGTCCATGTGTATTTATGATTTTGTCAGATGAGGGTATGCAGGTTCAGGGGTACAGAGATCCCTAGGATCTCACATTTTTCGGAGTTAATTTTAAAATTAGATAGGACCCCGAATGTTTCTATTTCCGATTGTACCTGTGAGAGAGTGTTGAGTGGATCTGTAATGGTGAAAAGGACATCATCCGCAAAGGCAGAGACCTTCACCTCTTCCCCGGGATATTGGTAGCCACGTATTCTGGGGTTGTTGCGAATAGCTGTCAGAAAGGGCTCCACCACTAGGACAAACAGAAGGGGTGATAGTGGGCATCCCTGGCTGGTCCCATTGTTTATTTGGAAGAGGGTGGACAATTGTCCGTTTACTCCGACACTAGCCGTTGGTCCTCTATACAAGGTCTGTATTCAATTTCTCAGTTTTGGGCCGAAACCTATCACTTCTAATACTTTAAAAAGATATTTCCTGTCCACCCTGTCAAAGGTGCATTAGTTGTGTTTGCTCTGTGTATTACGTTAATTAATCTCGAGGTGTTGTCCCTGGCCTCACGTCCAGGCACAAAGCCTGCCTGATCAGGGTGGACTAGATCTGGAATTAAGGGTTTAATATGGTTGGCAATTAATTTGGCTATTAGTTTGAGATCTAGATTGTTAAGGGAAATGGGCCTGTAGCTGCCGCATACTTCATGGGGCTTCGTGATAATGGTGATAGATGCTCGCAGCATCGGTGGGGGCAGAGAGGAGCCCTGTCCCAGCCCATTTAGCATTTTAAGGAAGTGTGGTTCCAGTTCTCCCGCTAGTGTCTGGTAGTATCGTGCGGTTAGTCCGTCTGGGCCAGGGCTTTTGTCTTTCGGCATTGTTTTGATGGCAAGGGAAAGCTCAGTGGGAGAGAATGGTTTCTCCAGTGTGTGTGCTGTAGTGTCTGATACTCTGGAGAGGAGGTTTGCGCTCAAATAGTCTTGTATACTGAGGGAGGTTCCCTTGGGAGGGGGGAGGTTATAGAGGGTGTGATAGAAGTCATGGAATGCTTCCACTATGTCTTTGGTGGTGTGGCAATGTTTCCCCATTTTGTTTTTTATCCTTGATATAAAGGATTTTTGGAGTTTGGCTTCCAAAGCACGGGCTAACAGCTTCCCGCTCTTATTACCATGTGCATAAAGATAGATATATTATTCTTATTCACCATTTTATTTTAAGTCCTCTATTTTGAGTCCTCTATGTTCGAACTTATTTATAACTTGATATTTTACAAATAAAAAAATATCCAAGAAAGAAACATGAAAAAATAGTGAGCAAAAAAAAAAACCATTTAATTTAAAATGAATGTGAAATGCACATGTCGAAAATTAGCCCCGAACAATTTATAAATCCTACTTATACAGTATATCTTGATCACCAGTACATTTTCCAGCTGGATACACAATTACAGTTTAAATATCCTAGAGGAGAAATCAATTACCTTCTCCAGACGTAGCCTAAAAAATAAAAAAGGGCATTGTCCCTACAGTATAATCCATATCCCTTCTACAAAGAGCATGTTTATAAATAATTCATAATTAAAAAGGTCAAGAGTCAACGTGAAGATGAATGAATTATGATTCTAGATTAAGTGGAAATTAAAGTTATTGAGTTTCTATTTCTCTATCTAGGATAATAGGAATATGATTTGTATGAATCACACTTTATTTCATATGCAGTATGTAAGACAGGTGTGAAAATGTCAGTGAAAGAACACAATATTTATGATGGTCAACATGTAGCAATAAGCATGCACCATCTGCGAAAGTAGAATTGCTGGATAATTATTTTTACACAAGGTCCTATATATGGTTAATGTTGGAAGGAAGGAAAGATTTAATGTATTCCTCCCTCTGAGTGACTAATGAGATTTGGTTCCTGTGACAGCAGCCGGCGTTTAGACACAAATGTAAGCAATATGACAAAGAGCCAAGGATATACTTCCAAGCAGGCTACATGTCTGAATAATGTCCAGGCTGAGTGTGTTAAGATGGTAACTACTTCCCTAGCTAAGAGTCCAAATGGTCATATCTAGTACTCTGGAGATGTTGGGGAACATATCCAATAAGTAGCAAGTCTCTATGCTTCAAACATGTTCTGTATAACAAAATTCCAATTTCTTACTGATAGCCACATATATTAATATGCAATTATTACTGAAATACTGTCCTGATTTAGGTCCATCACACTCTATCTTGAAGATATGGACTTATACAAGCGATGTGGACACATTTTTCTTAAGCCAAACATTATAACCTACAGTGCTGTGAAGCACTGTGATACACTGATTCTGCTCAATCATACTCATGGATGTAAAACTAACAATAGTATGAGTGGAGCAAATATTGGCAGAACACAGAAAGATAAGTGACCTTACTAAAGCAGTTCTGTTATTAACAGAGCCTCTCTGTTCTTTTCATAAACAGGACTATAAATAGGACATGTAGTCACGCATTTAGACTGAAAGAAAGGAAATTTAGTCTAAGGCAAAGGAAAGGTTTTTGTTTACAGTTCGAACAATACGGATGTGTTATTATCTGCCTGAAGAGGTGGTTTTACCAGAGTCTCTACAGATGTTTAAACCTCAATTGGATAAATACTTGCAAAAACATAATATACACGGATATCATTTTTAATTAGTTAAGTAATAGCTTCTTGATCCAAGGAGAGATCTGACTGCCATTTTGGGGTGAAGAAGGAATTTTTTCCTAGTTTGTTGCAAAATTGGAAAGTGCTTCAAACTAAGTGGTTTTTTCCTTCTTTTGAATCAACAGCAAAAACAGACGTGAGAGTCTGGATTTGATGGACCCATGCATATTTTCAGCTATGTAACTATGTAAAACACTCTGTGAAACAATCTCTCTTTTGTGGCTACTATCAGGAACTATGACTTGTGCCCAGGTAACAGGTTACCGGTGCAGCTTACGTTTTTCAATGTTGTGTCAGGTCTTCTCTCATCTCATCGTCATCTTTGTCCTCCTAAGATACTTGGAATTCCAAATGATGAGCACACTCAAGGCCTCCGGTAGACCTGTGTTGACCTGTGTTGACCCTCACAATTGCACGAGAGTCAGTACAGAATGCCAATATGCCAATATGCCAATGACGCAACACTGGTAGGAGGTAAGTACAACCAATGACACATTTTTAAAAAGGTCATGTGCTTGACTGAAGCTCTGCCCTTTTTTAACATTTGTCAACCTGAAGTCATGAGAAAAAGTAGTCCTAACTTACTTAAACAAGCTTCATATAAAAAAACAAAAAAAAAAAACAGGATTGCACAAGGGGGAATTTAGGATATGCCTAAGAGAATAAACATGACAGACCTGCTTTATATCTAGGCCACATTTTCCAGCTTTAAGGAAAACACAAAGGTCTTTTCCTCCCCAATTCTCAATAATACAGTCACAACGCACATTATTTGAAGTTTAATTGATATAAAGCTCTATATATTTTAATGTTGATATAAAGCAATCTCACCATACATTATCTCTTGGTCATGTATTACCCTCCATTTCATTTAAAATATTTCTTATTACATTTTTTAAAAAATTAGTAAGCCCAACTAGGGAAAAGGGTACATGAGTAAGTAAAGGGTAGAAAGTGGGAAACATTTCGCCATCCTCAACAATATATACATTACATTCTCATCCACGGTTTGCTGTCATATATCATAGCCCACCTAAATAGCCACTAAATAGTCAATTGCCATATTATAATTTGCACTTTTCATATTTTATCTTTCATTTTTCTCATTTGTCATATTCCAGCTCTGTCTTAAATGTTATGACGCATAACTGAAAAATATGCAGCAGACAGATGTACTTTTATGGGATCGTTAATTATAAACTCAATAAAAGTGTACAAATGGTCAGTATGCCGCTCATATTCATTTAAATGACCCCCTAACACCCACTCCAACTTTGTTGCAGCATCCTACAATGCAAAACTTCATGAGGATTTCATTAAGTACAAGACACCATAAAGGTTGGAGTTAAGGAAATCTATGTCTTCAGATATAACCTGAGTGAGCGACAACTAAACATAGGCTGTTCATCTTAAAATGTTATACATTCATTTGTAACCATTTTTATTTTTATTTTTTGGTCATATATAAATTATCCTCTAGTTCTTCTAAATACAGGCAAATATCAAATACAATTGCCATAAATATTGTCAAATTAGCCGTGATATGTGGTTTGTAAAATTCCAAGACATGAGTTTTAATCTGGTCAGTGGGATAAACCCAATCCAAGCACGATGTTTCCTGCTAATGCATGTGACACAAATACACTTAACTTACCTTTTTAACCTTCATAGAGGGGCTTACTGCATGAACCTAAACAGGTGGACGGTTGGACATGTTTTTATTCCAATTTGATTTCTTTTTTTACGATTAGTAATCGCTTCATTTCAGTATTTCTTTTTAGTTTACAAGGTGCGCACCATGTTTTTCGAGAGTACCTTACTTCAGGCTCCATAATTTTTATTTTAAATCAACATCTACCTTTAATGTTATTTTATCCATTGTAACTTCGTAGACGTCTTGCTTTATCTTATTCTTTAATGCATATAGGTTCCAGAAGAAAACCAAAGACCAGCGTCATACATCATTACAGAACATATCAATCTTTTTTGCCATGAAACAATCTATAGGTTAAATAATGCAGGACAATAATGCATTTTACAGTATTTGTGGCACTGCAATACATAAATAATACAAAACCGCAAACTAAAATGAATTATAGTTTTACATTAACATAAACAATTATTTACTTTGAAATAAGATATGCGACTTGATTCACTCCTTTGACTCAATCACCAGACTTTTTGTAATCCTCAAATTCCTATCCATAGCCATTAAATCTACATGTGATCTACTGAACTCCAAGTAGAATGTTGGATCGTTGTATGGTGAATATATTTATTAATGTATTTGCGTATTAGTATAATTGCATTATATGACAATTTAAGACTCAAAGTCATATCTTGTTTCTGTTATGCTGTCTAGCAGGAAACAAATGCCAAAGGTTTTCTAGATAATGTTCATTGGTTACAAAGACGATTCTCAAATTAACGAGCTAAATGGGTCATTAAAAGAAGAAAGTGAAAATGCTAAGGCTTTTGGCAGACGAGCATTTTATTTTCCTCGATATTCCAATGCTCTAACACATGCTGCTTTCAGAGCTTGGCAATATCATCCATTAGAAGCAGCGCGCTCTGCATACATTATTCTGCTAAAAGACATAGTTTACTCTTCAGAGAAAAAAGAAAAGGATTTTGAACTGCGAAATATACAAAAATAAAAATGTCTTACCTTAAAAAGCCGTAGTATGTTAGCGACCATAATGGATACAGAACTTGCCGCAGCTCCAATCACCCCTGAAATTTTATCCGGTTTGGTAAAAATAGGTGGGTCGCCATTCGCACATCTCACATCAGAAGCATCTTTATCTATTAAGGCTTGCACAAATGTTAAAGATTGTTCTAAAGCATATGTATCTCTAGAGCAAGTATCAAGAATACGAACTCCTAAGGTAATGTTTGCAAGTAGATCAGGATCTTTATTTATCTGATCTATAGCATACATCATGGCCTCTAGTCGGTGAATACCTTTCTCCTTTTTAAGGTCTCCACAAGGCACCCCACGTTCTCCTCTTGAATGGACTGGGAAAAGACCCCCGAGAATGATGTCACCTTCTACTCGGATAGAGTGAGCATATTCTTGGCTACTGGTTCTCTGAACAAGACTGAAAATCCAATACCATTTGAGTGCTGAAATCAAATTGTAGGTATAAGAAACTGATCGCTTTCTTTCCATTAACAAATTTCCAGGATACATGATTGCAATCCAAAAGCCAAGCTTTAAACGTATTGAATGAAGAAACAAACCCTTGGAAGTTGAACTTAACAGATGCGACCATCAGTGCTCACTAAGCGACAACAAGTGACAAAGTGTCTAGCAGTGATGCCATGCGTGTGCTATCCACCAAGGAAGTGTGTGCGTCCAGTTCAATTTAATACAATCGGCATATTCGACAGCTAGAGCAAACGGTTGATGTCATCACTTATTTCATTGGTAGATTCAAAAGGAGGGATCGGAGGTCTCTAAGTCATATCTTTTTGGTGGCTCTTTGGATAAAGTGGTCCTGGAAATAAAAACACAAAGAACTGTAAATTGTAACAACTGTGAATGTTTTCTATTTACATTCATGCTTCATGTATGTCTTGTACGTTTCATATACAATAAGTTATAGGTCATGCATTGACAAAACTACATATACATTTTATTACAAGCTGAATGGGATCAAATCAGTCGTATTGTATTGTACATGCATATGGTTAAACTTTTTTTAAAATACTGTGTAATAGAAATATACTAATCCACAGGATGAGAGTTCCAACAAAATGACAGACCCTGTGTTGTACACCACAGTTGCATTTACTAGTTCCATTTTTTGTTCTTATATAATCTAATTGTATATTATACCTAGCATAAACATGTACATATTTCAGTTACCGCAAACAGGTTGCTGGTCAGTGCTGCCTAAGGTGTGCTACATCAATATCAAATGAATGAATTAATAATATATCTGATAATAAATCATGTACATGTATTTACTGTTAAAAAAAAAATCCATTATTATTTTTTTTTTTTTTTTTTTTTAACAAATAAATTAGAAAAAGGAAACCGTAAGAATTGGGAGAAATAATAAGCAGGAAATGTACAGCTGGTCTCATCTATAAATGCAAGCGACATATTTCCAAGCTTCTCTGTGAAAAATATAACAGATTTTAACTATTGAGCTGAAAAATGAACACACATCACATTTCATGTCTCCTAATCTCACGCCAATCGTTTTCAAATGGGTGTACAGGTGGCTAAGTGTTGGAATGTCGAATTGTGTGTATATATATATAACAATAAATAAATGTAAACAAACAATGAAGATGAGAGTACTCAATGGATTTCAAATGAAATGAGTGTATTGAAATGTTGCCAATAAGGATCTAAGTTTCAACCTGATGGTCTTTATCATATTATCCTATTATTGCATGATAAAGACCGTCATGTCGAAATGTTGATCCTTATTAGCAATATTTGAATACACTTATTTCATTGGAAATCCATTGAGTGCTCATCTTTATTGTTGGTTTATATTTATCCAGCGCTGGGCAGTTTTCCTATTACTTTTAAGATAGAGTGCCAGACTTATTGTTTTTTTACTTTTATATATATGTATATACAATGAAGGTGGAACAAAACAAGACTTTTTTTGGGTTGTGATTTGGAGTTTTGTCTGTGTCACTAAAAAGATAATTAATTTGAAAAAAAAAGATGATTGATAGTTAGGGGACAGCCATTAAAAGTCGATTATATTCACAGATCAAGTGAAAAATTACCAATAGATAGAAAAAAATTAAGAGCAGTAAAAACTATTTTTTTTTTTTATATTTTTTTAATTTTTTTATACTGCTCCTCTATTTTTGCCTTTATTGGTTAATTCTTCTCACTTGATTTGTGAACCAAATGGCAGGAGATTCTATGTATCTATCAGTATACTAAATAATATGATATTACGTATATATTTTTGTGGTCCTTATAGAATCATTTCTCCTGAAACGATACGTAGACAGTTGAGCAGCACTCGATAAGTTAATAGTAGAGCCTGACCCAGTATGGCTGCTCAGCCACAGAAAAGAGTGAACATTTCTCAAAAAATCAATAAAATCATTAAAGATAAAGTTTCATTAAATATAATAAACCTTTAAATAACTATAAGTGAAAATTTGTTAACAGTTGTCCTTTAATAGTCACGCTGTACTGTTTTGCTATCATTGCACTACTGTCCTTTTTTGTTTTGTATTACTTTATTTTCAGTATTTATGGAAAAAAAAACATCAATAAATATCAGATTAAAAAAAGAAGTTACCCTGTGCATAATTTAGTCTCTAACAAAAAAAGACAAAGAAGAGCTGGTCTATGGTATACATGTTACCCTTAAGCTTTCCATTTCCTGCTATGTATTGTCATCTTCAGAAAAACATGAGAAAATATTAACTAAGGAAGTTAAGTGTGCAAAGGGGAATTGGTCCCTCTCTTGAAAACATCAAACGCAATTATAATTATCACACATTCTATCACGGAACGCATACTCTCCAAACAGCATTGTGAATATTTTTTATAGTATTTTAGCGATGGCTTAAAAAAACGTCATGTTTCTAGACTGTCTTATATGTTAAGATGAAGTTAAATTTTTTCTCTCACAAAACATCCATTGTCCTATTATTATTTCCCAATAACAAATGGTTTCTCCAGGTCAAGTACTGGTCCAGTGCATTTGTATATACTTTATTCCTTATATTACTCTTGTGGTCTGTGGTCACAACGAGCTATAGTACAGCATGCTCATGACTTGAGCATGCTCATGACTTGGTTCTGGGGGTGAAAGGGTTAAAAATCTATATATTTTTTGAAAATCAGCCTTAACACCATCACACGTAACGCTAGTATAGTAAAACGCTGTCTCCATCGAGACAGTGTGTAAGTGGAGTGCCTTGGTTCTTTACACAAATTAGAGTAACCAGCCCACAAAATTTAACAAAGTATCTATGCTTTCATAGACATTATTAAATACATGTCTTCAGGTTTGGGGAACCGGATACTAGAGCCCAAAGACAGACATATGCTGTTAATATTTTAATAACGAAAAAAAAAGAAAAAGGTTAGTTACACAGTGCCAAAAATTACATGAAGCAAAAGGATAGACAAAAACAAAACAAACACATGCAAAAATCTTTTCTGGAAAAAAAAAAAACACAGAACCTACACTAGTGCCAATATCACTGAGAATCTAAAGGTTAGGCCAAGTGGGAACTTCTAGTTTAAGTCCTTTCCAATGTTGTTCAGAAATAAAGTCCAAGATTAGTCCAGTTTGGCTTGGCTGGTATTCAGTTATTTATCTGAGTCTTTCTCTCTGTTTCCAGCAAAGCCAGCCTACCCTGACCACATAACCAGTTTAGATAACTAGTCCTCAACTGCAAAATTGTTACCTGTTAGTCATGGCCGAATCCTGGCTACAGGCACATAGTGTGGGTTCTCTGTGAAGGTGTTAAATCACACAGTCACAACAATGATGCTTTGATCAAAAGCCATTACTTCCTGTCAGGAAAGACGAAATGCTAAAAAATACAAGAGGCAAGTCTAGTTAACACTAGAAGTGCTGGGACAGAATCATGTCCACTAGTGCACATCAGCGGACAGTATAGAGATATTTTCATGTACATACATACATAGTAGATAAGATTGTGGGGTATAGTAACTTAATTTGGGACAAGGGAAAACTGACAACAAAATTGCACATTTTAAGCCAAACCAACTGAGATTAACGAGTCCATTTTGAATGATCTGGTTTACAATTAGTAGTTACCTTGTTAAATCTGCATGAGTCCTTGTTTAATGAATACGATCCAGTGAGCATTCTTATTGACAATTAAACCTATTTTTTGCTGATAATTTTAATGAGCATTTGCGGTATACAATATTTCTTAAATATATTCTAGATTTTATGGGATCAGGGCCGTCTTTAATATTGATTGGACCCTGGGCGAGAATTTACTTGCGCCCCCTGGATCCCGCCCTTCCACTCCCTAACATGCAATCACGCCCTCCACCCCAACACACACACACAAAAAAAAAGTAAACTTTAATAATGTAAACATAAACATTGATCCACAGCAATACAACTCACAGTAATGTGCAGCATATCAGTGTAACACACGGCTCCACAGCAATGTTATTCTAAAAATTAAAAAAGCCTAGCTTGATTTTTACCACTTCTGGCACAAATACTTTGTATTTTTCAGATTACTTTTTATTTAATATATTTAAAAAAAATTGCAGATTGTACTTTACTACCCCACTCCTCCTCTCCAACCACCCCTCTCTCACCCCCATTCCAGCCGAAGAAACCCCCCAGCCCTCTTAAACAAGTAATAGCTCCCCTTATTCAGTTAATATGAATTACATACTTACAGTTGTGAAGACACCAGCAGTTTGCTCTGCCGTTGTGGGAGTTGCGCTATGACCTGGCCTCACCCTAGCGTTGATGTAACTCCGCCTCTGTGTGATGTCACAGGGCGCGCGTACGCTACAGGGCAGGGGAGGTCAGGAGGAGGAGCAAGTCTGTCCTACACTATGCAGCGATGCCGATCGCATAATGAAGGATCGGATCGGGAGGAAAAATATTTTGCAAATAGTTGTGGCCAGTTGCCGCAGTGCTCAAGAGGCAGCTGCCTTGGGCCCCCCAGGAGCAACTGGGCCCAGGTCAACTGCCCATTTTGCCCTGCGTTAAAGACGGCCCTGTATGAGATATACAGTTATTTAATTTACTCCTAATTCCAGCAACTGATTTTATTTATTTTTTTATTATATTTACATTGATTTTAGGATTTAGTAAATAAAAGGAGGAGGTCTTGGAAGCACCCACAGCCTTTCTTTCACACTCCATATTGCTACTGTGAACATTCCACTTATGTATTAGTGATATCAATTGAATCCATATTTCAATGGCATTAATAGGCAGTGATAGGCTGAGCCCATCAGATGATGCACTTAGCCTATTAATGCCATCCAAATATGAATGAAATTGGCATTGCAGAACTTAGGGTTGATGTTCCTTAGAATTACCCTTTAAAATTTATAGATATCACTAATATTTGTTATGAGAAGGAATTATCAGGTTTATTCACTAAACATTGAACATAGCAACTAAAGTAAATTCATCGGTGAATTGCAGAATTCTTCCTAATTGGCATTTTTAGTGTACATTTTGCCGTTCAGATTTTAATTCATTGCATTTCATTTTTAGTGGTTTCATATTTTAGGATTACTCTACACTGTTCTCAGACTCACTGTCCAATATGATGGAAATAAACAGAGTTATTGCAAGAGTTCTTCTTCATAGAATTAACTCCAAACACACAGAGAACGCCTCGGATGACAGACCCCGTCCTCAATCAATAACCCATCTTTAGCTGGGATAAACATATCAAGCTGACCTAGCTTTGAAAGGAAGGTAGGTCATTCTATTTAACCCCTTAAGGACACAACTTCAGGAATAAAAGGGAATCATGATGGAATATTTCCGTCATGTGTCCTTAAGGGGTTAAAGAGTAATAGAATGGATAAAGTAAAGTTAAAATACCTTTCAGAACTCCTCAGTAAAATAGACATGAATCTACACAGATACCTAATGTTTTACTCTGACCTTTCTCGCGACCTCCTGACGGCTAATTAGACTGGGGTTTATCCTCCCAACAATCAGAAATTGTGGTTTGTAACAGGTTATGAGAGCTGATCGTACACTGGGAGATATTTTCACTATGGAACCCATTCAAAGGCCTGGTCAATGTCCCCTTGTGGAATTAATCATTTTAAAAGTAAACCACTAAAAGTAGCAGTGAGTTACTATAGAGACTACTCGTCTCTATCTCTTATATCGAGCACCAACAGATAAAATAGGTAGGGTTAGTCACTAACGTGAGAATAGTTAAGAATTCATCCTTAAAGGATCACTATAGTGCCCGGAAAACAAACTAGTTTTCCTGGCACTATAGTATTAATAGCCCCCCCTCCACCCCCCACCCCCCCCCCACCCTCATGGCCCCCTTCCGCCAGGCTGAAGGGGGAGGAAGGGGTTAAATTTTTACCTTTCTCCAGCGCCGGGCTCCCTCGGCACTGGGGACTCTCCTCCTCCTCCGGACATCATCTGCTGAATGCGCATGCGCGGCAAGAGCCGCGCGTGCATTCAGTCATTCCATAGACGCTGGTGTCAGTCTATGGACGCTGGTGTCTTCTCACTGTGAAAATCACAGTGAGAAGCGCGGAAGTGCCTCTAGCACCTGTCAGTGAGACAGCCACTAGAGGCTGGATAAACCCATATGTAAACATAGCAGTTTCTCTGAAACTGCTATGTTTACAGCAGGCAGGGTTAAACCTAGATGGACCTGGCACCCAGACCACTTCATTAAGCTGAAGTGGTCCGAGTGCCTATAGTGGTCCTTTAACCCCTTAAGGACCAAACTTCTGGAATAAAAGGGAATCATGACATGTCACACATGTCATGTGTCCTTAAGGGGTTAAGTTGGTAATTGACTTTGAATTTAAAAAAAATTTACTTTGGTGACTAACCCTGAAAGTGTATTTGGCATTAACATGGAGAAAGCCAAGGTTGAACAAATATTAGTGACTCCTTAAAGGGACTCTCCAGGGAGGCAATTTTACTTACCTGGTTCCAGCGCCGGGAGCCTTGTGAAGCCACGCCCCCTATTTTGTCAAAATGACGAAATAGGCGGGTGCGAGCAGGGAGCAATCAGACGCTTCCATTTGGAAGCGTCATTGCTCCCTTGTGCGCATGCGCACATACTTCAGAGGGTGGCATTCATGCCGCCCTCTGAAGTCCTGAGCGCACTACCGCGCATGCGCGCGGTGTGCGCGGCCGCGAGCTGAGCTGAGTGACAGCTCAGCTCGCGGTCTTTGCCCGCCCCAATCCTCCGCTGACAGGCTGGAGAGAGAAGGCGCGCACACAGTGCCTTCTCTCTCATGAACACGTCAGACGTATTTTAATACGTCTGACGTGTCCAGGGCCATTTTAGGGCCCTGCGTGATAGGAAGTCCCTCTAGTGGCCGTCTGAGTGACGGCCACTGGAGGTATTCTTATCAATCAATGTAAACACTGTATTTTCTCTGAAAATACAGTGTTTACATTAGATTGCCTGCAGGGAGCTATAGATCATACCTGAACAACTGCATTAAGCTGTAGTTGTTCAGGTGACTATAGTGTCCCTTTAACACAAAATATTATGTCACAATGTTAAAAACCCTAAAAATGTGTGCAGAGTGACATTATGTTACTGTATTGAAATCAAATGGATGCTGACTGCAAAGCTATGGAAGGTATTAGGAGCTGAACTTGAGCTGTACAAAGAGATTATGTCCAAGTTCCCATCCCAGAAGAGGTAATAGTCTATATATAGTGTGTTCTGAATTTGGGCAGATTGTAAATCACTCATTCCCGGAGGCCGCTGAAGGCCTCGGAAAAAAAACTGTATTTGTAAATACATGCCTAATCCCTTCACAATATATAAACTACGTTTGTGTTTGAATGTCATTTTATCATGGCTTTATCTAACCTTGGATATTTTAATTCTAGAACTTTAATGCAGAGGCTTGCATTTAAAAAGTGTGTTACTCCCACGGCATAGTAGTAATGATAAAAAATATGGCCAAAGCACCCCTGGTCTACAAGTGCACCAACATTCTAAGAATTACAAGGGGAAATGTATACCACAGACACGTAAGCACATCTTTTAAACTATACATTTACTGGAAAGACTGAATAGAGGTTCCCTCTAATACACTGTGTTTCTCTCTGTCTCAAAGTTAAAATATTGATGACATTATGTGGCACCGTATGAATGTAACAATTAGGAGCTGTCTATGTACAAGGTGACATGTGAACGCTTACAACAACAAATTCATATCTGGAACTGCTAATAAAAAGCCGCCTCGGCAACTACTATAAAAATGATGCAGCCACAAGGACATCAAGAGGTGGGTGGGGGTTTATTAAAGGAGTGTATAACACAATTAATATGATACACAATACAATAACAGATGTGAGTTTCATTTATCTAACCCTCATCTTGTTATTATTGCCACAAACATAACATTGTGACTTTAGAAATGTAATGATATCTATCACAGCGAAATGTGATAACTGTAGTCACTTTTACGGTACATAAACCTCACCTTAGCGTTGCTAACATCTCAAAAACATAATGTATACAATGAACATGTCTAGGAGCCATAATGAAGCATCTTAGACTTACCACAACTTTGCTAAATTAGTGATTGCGTGATTAACCTTTGTACGGAGCTTCAATTAATCAGTCACAATATTCCTTTCCCCAGTAACTGCCAGGATCCTAAATGCAACACAACTAAGCAATATTGGGATAGCCTCGGGCTTCTGAATAATTAACAGCGAGATACAAATTGTTTTATACAAGCAAGAGATTGATATGTAGCTTTCCAACTTTGGGTAACAATGGATATGTTCTTTAAGTATATAATGCCTGCTGTTTTCACTTACGTGTATTTCAAATGATCTGCTGTATCACCATACATAAATTCCAATTAATTTTTAATTATGCTAAATAATGTAATAACTAGAATTATAGAGTTGATATTATACCGGCACATTTGAGCCTTCATACGTGTATTTTATGCATTAATACCTATATATATATATATATATATATATTATACTACAAACAGTGCTGTATTTGCCATGAGACAAACAAGGCATTTGCCTTGGGGGGCACTTTCCAGGGGGCAGCAAAAAATGCCGCCCCCAAATTCCCAAGTTAATGCCTTGTTAGCCTCAGGGCTGGTGGCTAGCCGAACTCTGTGGCGTGGGAGAGCTCCCACGCCACCCGCCTGGACCTCAACTGGCCACCCACCTTCCTGCACACCTGCCCAAACAGCCCGGACAGCAGCCCCACTGGACCCCAGGTAAAAAATCCACCCAGCTCTCCAATAGGTAGGGAGGCTGCGTGGATTAAAATAAAATAAAAAATCGGAGTGTTAGGGGGGATGTGTGTGTGTCTTTGTGTGTGTATGTCTGTCAGTATGTGTGTGTATAGTGAATGCAGTGTGTGTTTGTGTAGGGATGCAGTGTGTGTTTGTGGATGGCATGTAGTGTGCATATAATGAATGCATAGTGTGTGTTTGTGTATATAGTGAATGCGTAGTGTGTGTATGTGTATATAGTAAATGCGTAGTGTGTGCATGTGTATATAGTGACTGCATAGTGTGTGTTTGTGTATACAATGCATGCATAATGTGTGTTTGTGTATATAATGAATACATAGTGTGTGTTTGTGTATATAGTGACTGCATAGTGTGTGTATAATGAATGCATAGTATGTGTTTGTGTAGGTATGTAGTGGATGTAAAATAGGAGCTGCAGTTAGTAGGTGAGAGCACTTTTTTAACACACATACCTGTTAAACATTTTATTCCCTCCTCCCTGCTTCTTACCTGTGACCAGGGAGGGGGGAAATAGCATTCTCTGGTGGTCCAGTGGCCAGGTGCTGTTCACTGCAGTGGGGGCTCGCAGTACACTCCAGCTTCCCTTCCCAGCAGCTCCTCTGTCTGTAACTCTAGGTTTGTGTAAATCAGGGCTTCCAAATGCCTATTGTAGTCACCTAACCATCATTCTATTCTTTCTTTAGGAATTTTTCTTCACTCTTCCTTGCAGAATGCTTCTAGCTCCAGAACATTCGTAGGTTATATCTTATTCACTGTATGTCTGAGATAAACCTAGGGATTTTCAATAATAATCAAATCTGAGGATTATAAAGGCCATTCTAGATCCTTAATTTTAATGGCTGACTGTGCGATAGTATTGTCAAAGATATGTTGATATTTAGTAGCATTCATTATTCCCGTTACCTTTTTACATTTCCTAAATCACACATTCCTAAAGTATAATGTGCATGACTCACAGCTGGCAAAGTGGTATGTTCTTCATTTTTTTTTCTCCTAAAGAAACTAAAGATTGTAGCCGAAGAGCTTAGTTTTTACTTCATCAGACCACAGCACTTGGTTTAGGAATAATATCAACTTATCTATGTGTTACATACCATATATACTCGAGTATAAGTCGACCCGAATATAAGTCGAGACCCCTAATTTTACCCCAAAAAACTGGGAAAACTTATTGACTCGAGTATAAGACTAGGGTGGGAAATGCAGCAGCTACTGGTAAATGTCTAAATAAAATTAGATCCCCAAAAAATTATATTAATTGAATATTTATTTACAGTGTGTGTATATAATGAATGCAGTGTGTGTGTATATGAATGCAGTGTGTGTATGAATGCAGTGTGTGTGTGTATGAATGAATGCAATGTGTGTATGAATGCAGTGTGTGTGTGTATATAATGAATGCAATGTGTGTGTGTATGAATGAATGCAGTGTGTGTATATAATGCAGTGTGTGTGTATGAATGCAGTGTGTGTGTGTATAAATGAATGCAATGTGTGCATGAATGCAGTGTGTGTATATAATGCAGTGTGTATGAATGCAGTGTGTGTGTGTGATGCAGTGTGTATGAATGCAGTGTGTGTGTGTGTGTGTGTGTATGTGATGCAGAGTGTGTTTGTGTATGTGATGCAGAGTGTGTAACCTTGGTGGGGGTGGGCATTTTTATTATTTATTTTTTTATTATTATTTTAATATTAATATATATTTTTTTAATATTATTACATTTTTATTTTATTTTATTATAATATTATTAACATTTTTTTTTCATTCCCCCTCCCTGCTTGTTGCCTGGCCAGGGAAGGGGGCTCTCATTCCCTGGTGGTCCAGTGGATGGGCTGTGCAGTAGGGGGGCTGGCAGCGAGCTGTTACTTACCTTTCCTGCAGCTCCTGTCAGCTCCCTTCTCCTCCATGCCGTTCAGCTCCACTGTAAGTCTTGCGGTCTGCGTGCCACGCAGAACGTTGCCACGGTAACCTGTGGCAACGCTGAGACGCCGCGGCTCTCGCGAGACTTACAGTGGAGCTGACCGGAACGGAGGAGAAGGGAGCTGCAGGAAAGGTAAGTAACAGCTCGCTGCCAGCCCCCAACAGGACCGCCGGGCTTGTAATGAGCCCGGCGGTCCTGATCTGTATTATGGCAATGTAAGTTGCCATAATACAGACATTGACTCAAGTAAAAGATGAGTGGGGCTTTTTCAGCACAAAAAATGTGCCGAAAAACTCGTCTTATACTTGAGTATGTACGGTATATTGTGTTACATGATTCAGATAATGAGTTTTGTGATGAGATCACAGGTCAGGATTCCTTCTGCTGACCCTTCCTTGCAAATAGTTTGTGCGAGAATTGCTGCACAATGGGTCATTTCTACAGCTAGTCCAGTATGAAATATATCTTATTACAGGCCCTTTGCAGTAATATTGGGGTTTTTGTGACCAATCTATGAGCAGTTCTGCTGGAGATTTCCCTTGGTCTTCAAGATATTGTCTTGACCTTGAATTTTCATTTTAACTTCAAGTCTTTACGATTTACATGATTTTTCACTAAAGAGAGAACTGTGAAGAATTCAAAGTGATTTAAAATTTTATATTTAAGGCCACAGCACATCAAACTGGGGGGAAATGTAATTAAGCAATGCTATCCGTTCAGCTACATCGGCCCTTAATTTTAAATTGACTCTGAATTTCCTACAATTCTCCCTTCGGTGAAGAACTCTATTAGATATCTGTTTATAACTTTTGTAAGAGTGAGTTAACTTTATTTTCTGACCCTCGGTCAGCTGCTTAGATGTAAGCACAATACACTGAGAGGTTCTAAGGATTCGAGAATGTATTAATCTCTGGAACTGCGACCATTAGCCTATGATTAACCATTAACATTCAATTCAGACAATTGTCAATTGTGCTTTAGAGACCATACAATTAAACCACTGGTGGATCAAGTGTAAAGGGTAACCATACTTTGTGCACACTACATTTACCGTTTCATTTTTTCTGAGTGAAATTGAGCAAATATTTAATAACTGTGTATTCAAATTTGCAAAAACATGTAGAGTAGAGTTTGTTTAACTGCACAGGTTGTGTTTTTCAGTTAGAAAAGAACCAAGTGTTATTTGGTAAGGTGAGCCATGTCCTCACTTTGCATGGAGGGGTATCAGCTATATCTGACTGACGAGTCCCAAAGATGGTAGAATAGATGCAGAGGGAACATTCCGAATATGGGGCATCATCATGGGTGGGAATAGTATTTTTAGTGAATAGCTTTTTGATTTTCAACAAATAAAAGAAAAGAAACAAAATGAGACTCTCAGGTCTCCAGTGTAATGAGTATTTTGGTAACACAGGACACAGGAGGTCCAGTAGAGAGTAAACTAGGATACACAGTTCCATGAGTGGGTCACAAACATAACATTTCTAGTAATTACATTGACAAACGTTGTGCCTGCTTTTCACCTCCTGTGTAATGTTTGAGGTAGGATCATATCCAGTCAACCTATCCATACTCCCATTGGCCCTCTCTACCATAGGGCTGTCTTCCGATGGTCCTTTTCCCCACTCTAACTTCCCGTACCAGGTATGGAGGGGGGACAGCTTTATATGCTTCTGGCCTAGATGCTCTCTGTAATGGTACATGACAGCAAAATGTGTTTGAGACCTGAGTGAAGAATAACTGAAGTGCGAGGTATTACATTTGTGTCCATTCTTAGTGTTCGCATATTTTCTGTTTGTTTTTGCTTCCGTTCCTAACTCGCACACAACTGTTTATGGAAACAATGTCTTCAAACATTTAACAGCTTATTAATGGATCAATTGCATTTGTGTGAATTTATATATTTCTTATGGAGAAATACAATAATTTTTCCAATCAATTTAGGAAATAAAATGTGTTTTTTTTTCTTAGTTACATTAGATCATATTTGTGATTTGGTTAACAATTTATTATTGTTTTATTAGAAAGCCTCCTTACCGTATAATTTCCTGACAATAAACATTTACAACTTACTGTGCAAGACATTTTTTACTACAGAATGTTATTTTTTTCAACTCATGTCTCTGTTTCGTTTCGTCAAAATATATTAAATGCTGAATTAAATTGCATGGTACTTTAAAATTCTTAAATTGGCTCTTCACCCAGGTTATATGTGCTACAGTATAGTAATTGCATCTTTATTACATCCACATAACATTCCTTAACCCCTTAAGGACACATGACATGTCTGACACGTCATGATTCCTTTTTATTCCAGAAGCTTGGTCCTTAAGGGGTTAAGGTTCTTTTATGAATGTTTTATTTCAATACAAACCTTTTGCTCTTTAAGGTTTGAGTTGAAAGAGAAGAATAAAAATAAATTCAGTTACTCATGAGGTTATTTGTCAAATCCTATTTCATTTTCTACTTTTTTTGCCTTTATTTATTTTATGTGATGAAATCCCTTGTCCTATTGATCTCACAATAATGATTCATGCTCTCGCTGCAAATGTGTCACCAAGGAGAAGAGAATATATTTGAAAACATTTCACATATTCCTCAAAAAGAAACCATCACTACCCACTTAGCCACTTAACTGGGAATGGTCGACACGTGATGCGGGAATTGCAGTTTTAGTCGAAATAGTCTAAATTAAATTATCATCCAACTCAGCTAATTTTTCAGTTGAGCTATTTGTGGCTTAAAACATTTAATTATCTCTATCTATTCTCTTCTATTTCCAGTCCATTGAATAAACACGTGTGTTTTTTTTATAGCCGTATACAATTAATTTTATGCTATGTTAATCGGTTCAATATTACTGTATATTTATTCATTAACTTGGGGGCAGGTTATGTTTTACTGAATCGGAAATCCGACATCTAGAATTTTGAGTGATAGAGCTACAGGGTACGTGGTAACCACGTTCCAAAATTGGAACAAAGACTTAGCTACATTTACGAGAATGCTACATTTGTAGTACATTTACTCGGTCAATTCAACAGAATTTCAGATGTTTTCACCATTTATAGTTTGATCGTGATGCTAAAGATTTTACTAGGGTTTAAAGAGGATGCAGTACCTACCATGCTGATAATTTATCTGGTCTATACTCTTCTTATGAAACATTTGGTTTATAGCTTATTTAATGGCTGCACCAGCCCCCCATCCCGACAAAGAGAAGGCCATTTACATGGGGAACACATATTTATGTAAATGCTGTGAAATGTGGTTTTTGAAGTCACCGCTCTACAGATAAGGGAGTTTTGTAATGCACAGATATTATCTTAATATGTGAAATCTGCTATAAATGTTCATTAAGTAATATATGCAACTGTAAAATGCCTTTGGGTGAATTAGCATTTATTTTTCAAAGTACTGTCCCTTTAAAGACAAGCAGAAAACGGGATACACTACGAATTGCCTTTATATCATTAGATGTCTTCACATTTGCATACAATAGCACTTTATAACATTTCACACACAATGGAATTTACATGACATTTCATGGAGTATACACTATGTGTAGTTTGATAAATGCAAATTTTAAGGGTTTTTTCCCATAAGGAATTTGTGTGGAACTAGTTATGGAAATGATAGACAGACAGACAGACAGATGGTGAGCGATTGATAGACAGACAGATGGTGAGCGATTGATAGACAGACAGATGGTGAGCGATTGATAGATAGATGGTGAGCGATGGATAGATAGATGGTGAGCGATGAATAGATAGATGGTGAGCGATTGATTGATAGATGGTGAGCGATGGATAGATAGATAGATGGTGAGCGATGGATAGATAGATGGTGAGCGATGGATAGATAGATAGATGGTGAGCGATGGATAGATAGATGGTGAGCGATGGATAGATAGATGGTGAGCGATAGATAGATAGATGGTGAGCGATTGATAAATAGTGAGCGATTGATAGATAGTGAGCGATTGATAGATAGTGAGCGATTGATAGATAGTGAGCGATTGATGGTGAGCGATTGATAGATGGTGAGCGATTGATAGATGGTGAGCGATTGATAGATAGATGGTGAGCGATTGATAGATGGTGAGCGATTGATAGATGGTGAGCGATTGATAGATGGTGAGCGATTGATAGATGGTGAGCGATTGATAGATGGTGAGCGATTAATAGATAGATGGTGAGCGATTAATAGATAGATAGATGGTGAGCGATTGATAGATAGATAGATGGTGAGCGATTGATAGATAGATAGATGGTGAGCGATTAATAGATGGTGAGCGATTAATAGATGGTGAGCGATTGATAGATGGTGAGCGATTGATAGATGGTGAGCGATTGATAGATAGATAGATAGATAGATAGATATAGAGAGAGAGAGCTAAAATTAGAACTCATCACAAAAAGATGTATATGTGCTTTTTGCGATAAAATTATTATTTCGATTTAGTCAGTTTTTCCCTGTAGGACAATATTTGAGGGTTTTTCTTTCCTACGCTTTCCTTGTATTTCTTTCACAGAAAACAGTTTACTCTCAGAAGTAAGAGATGTCCTTGACTGACGCTTCTGAATAACCCCAAATATGTGTAAAATTAGTGGAACCCCAGAATTCAATATATTACAGCTCAGAGCTCTAGGGAAAGTCAAGGTATCCTTGCCATCGACCCCAATTCTTATAAAATAGTAAACAATTCCTTAGTTACATGTTTAATCTAACTGTCCGACACTATGGGGCTAGTATCCTGCAGGCTTTGTTCACAGGAAAATACAATGTTTATGCATGTGTGCCATGTTTTACAATTAGAGGCAAGATGTTAGTTCTTGCTGCCTTAACAAATCACACTATGCAGCCTTGCTCTTAATGCTTTGCTTGCTCGAGAAACCAATTCTTAAACCATTCAGCCCAGTCTTACTACACAACACATTACACAATGTACAGCAACAGCGCTACAATGCCACGGTGTTCAACATCGACACAAATTTCTGCACATTTTTCAAAAAGTCATGGTCAAATCTCTCAACGTATTACTCGAAGTAAACACATAGACATTGTGCGCATTGTGAGGAATCTGTTGGCACTTTATGAATGCCAATAATAATAATAATAACATACTATACTCGACAAAATAAACTTAAATCACATGTACCGTACTTTAAAAGACAAAACTTTAATATCATATAAAATATATTCCATATCTGCACTGTATTAAAAAGAAATGTGATAGACAGACAGACAGACAGACAGACTGATGTAGCCTTTATAACTCTGTCTGTAATAAGGTGGATGAAGTTAATTACCTCAGCTTATTGTTCAAGCTAGGATTAACCAGTTCATGGTGGCACGTGGCAGAAACCGCCCTTTGACAATCAGCAACAGTTTCAATAATAAAAATAACCATAATATGAATAGTGTGGGATCACATTAAATAGCTTCTCAATACTCAGTTGCACAAACATTGACCTAGAATTGTATAATCTATAGTAGATTGTTTGTAGTTAAATGTAAATAGTCGTTATGTTTTTATTTTATTGATATATAGTTCACACAGCAAAGTTGGGGACCCCAGAGCTTGTTTTTGTTTTTTTTTGCAAAGCATTATAATGTATATATCAAATGCTTTCATTTTACATCTGTATTATTTTCACATATGAATAATTAGCTGGACCCCTATCGATAATTAGCTGAACTCCAAGTGATAATACATGGAACCCTAGCGATAATTAGCTGGACCCCTATCGATAATTAGCTGGACTCCAAGTGATAATACATGGAACCCTAGCGCTAATTAGCTGGACCCCTATCGATAATTAGCTGGACTCCAAGCGATAATACATGGAACCCTAGCGATAATTAGCTGGACCCCTATCGATAATTAGCTGGACTCTAAGAGATAATTACATGGACCCCTAGCGATAATTACCTGGATCCCTAGAAATAATTACCTGGACCCCTAGCGATAATTACATGGACCCCTAGCGATAATTACCTGGATCCCTAGAAATAATTACCTGGACCCCTAGCGATAATTACATGGACCCCTAGCGATAATTACCTGGACCCAGAGCGATAATTACCTGGACCCATAGCGATAATAATCTGGACCGCAAGCAATAATTACCTGGAACCCTAGCAATAATTACCTGGACCCCTAGCAATAATTACCTAGACCCCATGCGATATTTTTCTGGATCCCTAGCGATAATTACCTGGACCCCTAGCAATAATTACCTGGATCCCTATAAATAATTACCTGGACCCCTAGCAATAATTACCTAGACCCCTAGTGATAATTAACTGGACCCCTAGCGATAATTACCTGGTCCCCTAGCGATAATTACCTGGACCCCTAGCGATATTTTGCTGGATCCCTAGCGATAATTACCTGGACCCCTAGCAATAATTAACTGGACCCCTAGCGATAATTACCTGGTCCCCTAGCAATAATTAACTGGACCCCTAGAGATAATTAACTGGTCCCCTAGCGATAATTAGCTGGACCCCTAGTGATATTTTGATGGATCCCTAGCAATAATTACCTGCCCCCCTAGCGATAATTACCTGGACCCCTAGCAATAATTAACTGGACCCCTAGAGATAATTACCTGGTCCCCTAGCGATAATTAGCTGGACCCCTAGTGATATTTTGATGGATCCCTAGCAATAATTACCTGGCCCCCTAGCGATAATTACCTGGAACCATAGTGATAATTACCTGAATCTCTAGCAATAATTACCAGGTCCCCTAGCAAAAATTACCTGGACCCCTAGCGATAATTACCTGGACCCCTAGCAATAATTACCTGGACCCCTAGCGATAATTACCTGGAACCATAGTGATAATTACCTGGACCCCTAGCGATAATTACCTGAATCTCTAGCAATAATTACCAGGTCCCCTAGCAAAAATTACCTGGACCCCTAGCGATAATTACCTGGACCCCTAGCAATAATTACCTGGACCCCTAGCGATAATTACCTGGACCCCCAGCAATAATTAGCTGGACCCCTATCGATAATTAGCTGGATCCCTAGCAATAATTACCTGGACCCCTAGCAATAATTACCTGGACCCCTAGCGATAATTACCTGGACCCCCAGCAAAAATTAGCTGGACCCCTATCGATAATTAGCTGGATCCCTAGCAATAATTAACTGGACCCCTAGCAATAATTACCTGGATCCCTAGCAATAATTACCTGGACCTCTAGCGATAATTACCTGGACCCCTAGCGATAATTACCTGGACCCCTAGCGATAATTAACTGGACCCCTAGCGATAATTACCTGGTCCCCTAGCGATAATTACCTGGACCCCTAGCGATATTTTGCTGGATCCCTAGCGATAATTACCTGGACCCCTAGCAATAATTAACTGGACCCCTAGCGATAATTACCTGGTCCCCTAGCAATAATTAACTGGACCCCTAGAGATAATTACCTGGTCCCCTAGCGATAATTAGCTGGACCCCTAGTGATATTTTGATGGATCCCTAGCAATAATTACCTGCCCCCCTAGCGATAATTACCTGGACCCCTAGCAATAATTAACTGGACCCCTAGAGATAATTACCTGGTCCCCTAGCGATAATTAGCTGGACCCCTAGGGATATTTTGATGGATCCCTAGCAATAATTACCTGGCCCCCTAGCGATAATTACCTGGAACCATAGTGATAATTACCTGGACCCCTAGCGATAATTACCTGAATCTCTAGCAATAATTACCAGGTCCCCTAGCAAAAATTACCTGGACCCCTAGCGATAATTACCTGGACCCCTAGCAATAATTACCTGGACCCCTAGCGATAATTACCTGGAACCATAGTGATAATTACCTGGACCCCTAGCGATAATTACCTGAATCTCTAGCAATAATTACCAGGTCCCCTAGCAAAAATTACCTGGACCCCTAGCGATAATTACCTGGACCCCTAGCAATAATTACCTGGACCCCTAGCGATAATTACCTGGATCCCTAGCAATAATTAACTGGACCCCTAGCAATAATTACCTGGACCCCTAGCGATAATTACCTGGACCCCCAGCAATAATTAGCTGGACCCCTATCGATAATTAGCTGGATCCCTAGCAATAATTAACTGGACCCCTAGCAATAATTACCTGGATCCCTAGCAATAATTACCTGGACCTCTAGCGATAATTACCTTGACCACTCGTGATAATTATCTGGACCTCTAGATATAACTACCTGGACCTCTAGCGATAATTAGCTGGACCCCTAGATATAACTACCTGGACCTGTATTGATAATTAGCTGGACCTCTAGCGATAATTAGCTGGGGCCCTAGTAATAATCATCTCTATCCCTAGAGATAATTACCTGGATTCCTAGTAATAATTACCTGGACACCTAGTGATAATTAGCTGGATCCCTAGTAATATTTACCTGGACCTGTAGCGGTAATTTGGCGGACCTCTAGCAATAATTAGCTGGGCCCCTACTAATAATTACCAGTATCCCAGGAGATAATTACCTGGATCCCTAGCGATAATTAGCTGGGTCCCTAACAACAATTAACTGGGCCCCAAGTAATAAACACCTGGATCCCTAGCAATAATTATCTGGATCCCTAGCAATAATTATCTGGATCTCTAGCGATAATTATCTGGACCCCTCGTGATATTTATCTGGACCGCTAGCGATAATTAGCTGGATCCCTAGCAATAATTACCTGGACCTGTAGCGATAATTAGCTGGATCCCTAGAAATAATTACCTGGATCCCTAGTAATATTTACCTGGACCTGTAGCGATAATTTGCTGGACCTCTAGCAATAATTAGCTGAGCCCCTATTAATAATTACCAGTATCCCATGAGATAATTACCTGGATCCCTAGTAATAATTACTTGGACCCCTAGCGATTATTAGCTGGGTCCCTAACAACAATTATCTGGGCCCCAAGTAATAAACACCTGGATCCCTAGCAATAATTATCTGGACCTCTAGCGATAATTATCTGGACCCCTCGTGATAATTATCTGGACCGCTAGCGATAATTAGCTGGATCCCTAGCAATAATTACCTGGACCTGTAGCGATAATTAGCTGGACCTCTAGCGATAGTTAGCTTGGCGCCTAGTAAGAATTACCTGTACCCCTAGAGATAATTACCTGTACCCAGGGCCGTCTTTAACGCGGGGCAAACGGGGCAGCTGCCCTGGGCCCTCTCCCTGCTGGTGGCCCAAAGACAGCTGCTCCATTTGCCCTCTGCCCACAAACTATGGGGGCTCATCTGGTGGCCCATGCACTTAGCCGCACGTCACTTCCTCCCACAGAAACAGGAGCCACGCGGGAGGAAGAAGCTGTTCCGGAGGGGGCCAGGCCGGGAGAGCTTAACTCCCAGCCACCCCATCCAGCCCAGCCAGCCCACTGGACCCCAGGGAAGCCACCCTCCAGGAAAAGGTAAGAAACTGGAGGGTGGTTATCAAATTTTGCGTGTGTGTGTCAGTATATATGTATGTGTGTATGTGTTAGTGCGCCAGTATGTCTGTCAGTGTATCTGTATGTCTGTGTGTGTGTGAGTCTGTCAGTGTCCGTGTGGTTCAGTATGTGTGTATGTCTGTCAGTGTGTCAGTATGTCTGTGTGTGTGTGTGAGTCTGTCCGTGTATCAGTATGTGTGTGTGTGTGTGTGTGTGAGTCTGTCAGTGTGTCAGTATGTCTGTATGTGTGTTTTAGTATGTCTGTCTGTCTGTCTGTGTGTGTGCCAGAATGTCTGTATGTCTATGTGTGAGTCTGTCAGTGTCCGTGTGGTTCAGTATGTGTGTATGTCTGTCAGTGTGTCAGTATGTCTGTGTGTGTGTGTGTGTGTGAGTCTGTCCGTGTGTCAGTATGTGTGTGTGTGTGCGTGTGTCAGTATGTGTGTGAGTCTGTCAGTGTGTCAGTATGTCTGTATGTGTGTTTCAGTATGTCTGTCTGTCTGTGTGTATGTGTGCCAGAATGTCTGTATGTCTATGTGTGAGTCTGTCAGTGTCCGTGTGGCTTTGTATGTCTGTGTATTTCAGTATGTCCATCTGTCTGTGTGTATATGTGCCAGTATATCTGTCAGTGTATCTGTATGTCTGTGTGTGTGAGTCCGTCAGTGTCTGTGTGGTTCAGTATGTCTTTGTGTATGTGTGTTTCAATATGGCTGTCTGTGTCAGTACGTCTGTCAGAATGTGTCTCTGTATCTGTATGTTGTCCATTTGTGTTTGTGTGTATATGTATGTGTCAGTGTTTGTATCTGCATGTGTGTCAGGTTGTGTATCTGTGTCTGTATGTGTGTCAGTGTGTGTGTCGGTGTATCTATATGAAGTCAGTGTGTGTACCTTTGTATCTGCATGTATGCCAGTGTTTGTATCTGTGTGTGTCTATGTGTGTGTCAGTGTATCTATATGTAGTCTGTGTGTATCTGTATGTTCTTGTGTGTATCTATATGTGGTCAGTGTGTATCTGCGTGTGTGTGTCAGGTAGTGTATTTGTGCGTATCTATATGTAGTCAGGGGGGCCCAAGTAAATGCTTGCCCAGGGTCCAATCAAAATTAAAGACGGCCCTGCCTGTACCCCTAGTAATTATTACCTGGACCCCTAGCGATAATTAGCTGGATCCCTGGCAATAATTACCTGGGTCTCCAGTAATAATTTCCTGGATCCCTAGTAATATTTACCTGGACCTGTAGCGATAATTAGCTGGACCCCTAGCAAAAATGTCCTGGATCCCCAGTAATAATTACCTGGATCCCTAGCAATAAATTCCTGGACCTCTAGCAATAATTACCTGGATAATTACCTTAGGATAAATTGTTACAATTATACTTAGAGAGATACTGTGTAGGACTAGCTATATGAGAAGCATACATTGTAACATTTATAACTCATAAACTCATAAGTTTTTAAAGTTTTTAAAGCATAGATTACTTGGCCTGTCCCTCTCTCTTACGCTTAGAACGATAATAAACATACCTTTATAATAAACACACTGTTTGTGGCTGGCTCCGCCCTGCTCCGCCTCCTTGGCTGAGATCATGAACTTTGATAATCTCTGCCAATAAAATGCGTCCCATAGGAACGCATTGGAAGGATATTGCGAGTGCACGATAAAAGAAGAAGCACATTCTCCAGAAGCAGACCATTTTAAATCCTGAAGGTGCACACTGAGTTTGAAAAAAAAATGTAAATAAAAAAAAAAGAGTCAGGGTAATTCACTAATGTGAGAATTCAAAGTGAATTTCAAATTTAAGGCCAGAGAAGCTGAACTGCAAGCAAAGTGGACTATAATAAATTTTACAGGTCAGCTATTTTGACCTTCAATTCGAAATTCACTTTGAGTTCACTTTTGTCTATTCTGTTTGTTTGTCTATAAAGCTACCTCCCAACTGATATTCAATGTTAGAAGAAGACATAACATCTAAAAAAAAAAAATACTACTGCTCAGCAGCAACTTTATCATCTTGCATAAGGTAAGAATATTTTCATATTTAAAGTAACACTCCAGGCACCCAGACCACTTCTGCCCATTGGAGTGGTCTGGGTGCCAACTCCCACTACTCTTAACCCTGCAACTGTAATTATTGCAGTTTTTCATAAACTGCAATAATTACCTTGCAGGGTTAACTCCACCTCTAGTGGCTGTCTACTAGACAGCCACTAGAGGGCACTTCCTGGTTCCTAGCACAGGAAACACGCTGTGTGAGGACCTCCAGCGTCGCTCATTTCCCCATAGGAATGCATTGAAATGCATTTTCAATGCTCTCCTAGTGGGAGCGCTAATGCGCATGCGCGGCATTGCCGCGTATGCGCATTAGGTCTCCCCGGCCGGTGGGCGGGATCAGTCTTGCCCACCGGCCAATGCAGTCGGAAGGAGGAGCGACGCGGAGGGAGAAGCAGCGACGTGGGACATCGTCGCTGCCTCAGGTAAGTTACTGAAGGGGTTTTCACCCCTTCAGCAACCGGGGATTGGGGGGTGGGAGGGAGAGGGAACAGGTGTACGGAGAAGGGTTTTTTATTTTTTTTTATTTATTTCCACCACCATAATCAAATACAATGCCATACTTACAACAGGGGCTTAGAATCAGCTCAACTATAATGCGTAATACTGAACATGTTAATATATAAACATTTAAAGTTCAAAGATTTTTTTTTTAGTGCAAGGACAGCAACAAAAATATGTGCAAAAAGTTTCATGAAAGTCTAACCTTGCAGAGCTGATTGGGACTACCATATGACTTGTAGCTAAAATAAAAAACGGTAAATTTATTAAAGGGACACTATAGTCACCAAAACAACTTTAGCTTAATGAAGCCATTTGGGTGTATAGATCATGCCTCTGTAGTTTTACTGCTCAATTCTCTGCCATTTAGGAGTTAAATCACTTTTGTTTCTGTTTATGCAGCCCTAGCCACACCACCCCTGGCTGTGATTGACAAAGCTGGCATGAAAACAAAATGGTTTCATTTTCAATCTGATGCAACTAACTTTACAGGTTTTTATCTCCTGCTTTGTAAATTGAACTTTAATTACATACAAGAGGCTCCTGCTGGGTCTAGCAAGCTATTAACAGAGCAGGAGATGGGAAATTCTAAGTTAAACAGAATTTAAAATAAAGGAAGTGTGAACATTAGATGACTCTTTACAGGAAGTGTTTAGGAAGGCTGTGCAAGTCACATGCAGGAAGGTGTGACTAGGATTGCATAAACAAAGTGATTTAACTCCTAAATAGCAGGGAATTGAGCAGTGAGATTGCAGGGGCATTATCTATACACCAAAACTGCTTCATTAAGATAAAGTTGTTCTGCTGACTATAGTGTCCCGTTAAATACTGTAAATGACTGAACATTACTTGCAAACTATGCATGTTTTATTCAATGTGCTAATTATTCAGTTTATGTTTGTCATTTTACTTTTCAGAAACATCACCTATCAGATACTGAACTGATTATATTTATGAAAATTCTACCTAAAGTGCACTAATGATTAAATGGGCCGTGTAATTTTATAATTTAATATGCTTTATGCAAATGAAATACCAATGTTGTTATTAAATAATTTACTTGTTAATAATTAAATGTATAATGAGAATGAGAGGAAACATTCAAATAAAATATGAAAGACTTCAACCCCTGAACTTGTTTATTGGTAAAGCCATGGAAGGCCTGACCTGGGGGGCAGAGGGCAATTATCTCCCCAGGAAGCAGGCTGAAGGGTCAGTGTTAGGACCCGCTTAGGGGGGTCTGCCTTGACGTTGGCAGGCGGGCATCCCTCCAATGGCCATTGGAGCAACTAAATGACCTCCATTTGTCTAAATATACATAGGGATTAAGGAAAAAGCGCAAGTAACATTTTCTTTTCTTTGGTTTTTACTATATATTGGGGCTGATGTGTGTTGTAGTCCTTGCTGCTTAAGCGCAGGACTTCTCTTTTTGTATTTGTATTTACTTTGTATCACACAGCCTGGTTACAATGCTGCTACCCATCCCATGTGTTCCCTATTAAGGGTTAATAAGTAAAGGGGTGTATATAAAAAATACCCCTTTCTGTCTCATTAGAGATATCTTTGCCAGAAGCTCAAGGAAGCAGGCTGAAGGGTCAGTGTTAGGACCCGCTTAGGGGGGTCTGCCTTGACGTTGGCAGGCGGGCATCCCTCCAATGGCCATTGGAGCAACTAAATGACCTCCATTTGTCTAAATATACATAGGGATTAAGGAAAAAGCGCAAGTAACATTTTCTTTTCTTTGGTTTTTACTATATATTGGGGCTGATGTGTGTTGTAGTCCTTGCTGCTTAAGCGCAGGACTTCTCTTTTTGTATTTGTATTTACTTTGTATCACACAGCCTGGTTACAATGCTGCTACCCATCCCATGTGTTCCCTATTAAGGGTTAATAAGTAAAGGGGTGTATATAAAAAATACCCCTTTCTGTCTCATTAGAGATATCTTTGCCAGAAGCTCAAGGAAGCAGGCTGAAGGGTCAGTGTTAGGACCCGCTTAGGGGGGTCTGCCTTGACGTTGGCAGGCGGGCATCCCTCCAATGGCCATTGGAGCAACTAAATGACCTCCATTTGTCTAAATATACATAGGGATTAAGGAAAAAGCGCAAGTAACATTTTCTTTTCTTTGGTTTTTACTATATATTGGGGCTGATGTGTGTTGTAGTCCTTGCTGCTTAAGCGCAGGACTTCTCTTTTTGTATTTGTATTTACTTTGTATCACACAGCCTGGTTACAATGCTGCTACCCATCCCATGTGTTCCCTATTAAGGGTTAATAAGTAAAGGGGTGTATATAAAAAATACCCCTTTCTGTCTCATTAGAGATATCTTTGCCAGAAGCTCAAGGAAGCAGGCTGAAGGGTCAGTGTTAGGACCCGCTTAGGGGGGTCTGCCTTGACGTTGGCAGGCGGGCATCCCTCCAATGGCCATTGGAGCAACTAAATGACCTCCATTTGTCTAAATATACATAGGGATTAAGGAAAAAGCGCAAGTAACATTTTCTTTTCTTTGGTTTTTACTATATATTGGGGCTGATGTGTGTTGTAGTCCTTGCTGCTTAAGCGCAGGACTTCTCTTTTTGTATTTGTATTTACTTTGTATCACACAGCCTGGTTACAATGCTGCTACCCATCCCATGTGTTCCCTATTAAGGGTTAATAAGTAAAGGGGTGTATATAAAAAATACCCCTTTCTGTCTCATTAGAGATATCTTTGCCAGAAGCTCAAGGAAGCAGCCTGAAGGGTCAGTGTTAGGACCCGCTTAGGGGGGTCTGCCTTGACGTTGGCAGGCGGGCATCCCTCCAATGGCCATTGGAGCAACTAAATGACCTCCATTTGTCTAAATATACATAGGGATTAAGGAAAAAGCGCAAGTAACATTTTCTTTTCTTTGGTTTTTACTATATATTGGGGCTGATGTGTGTTGTAGTCCTTGCTGCTTAAGCGCAGGACTTCTCTTTTTGTATTTGTAATTATCTTCCCAGTCCAACAGCATGGGAGGACTAGACTGGATGTGGGCTGCAGTCTTAAACTATTATTCTGAAAATAGCAGGAAGTGTGTTCGAATATTTGTTGGCACCGTTCTGCATGGGTGGATCAGCAGCAAGGATTGTGCAGGGTCTCTGCTAGCCTGGAACGGTGTGGTCTGTGCTCTCATTCTTCTCCAGGCCTAGAGAGGCCCACGGAGATATTTGCCACAAGACCGCAGTATCTGGGTTGACCAGGCTGCCAGACTGGATTATGGTGTAGTTAGACAGTAACATAAACGTAGCATTCCATTAGTTATTACTGAGTTCGAAGCCTGTGGCAAACCCTCTCATCTATTTACTCTGTTTAGACTTGTGGTAATATCAATTTTAACACACTGTTTCTCTAAGAAACTCACTAAGAAAGTACAATTATACTTACCTTTTGTGTCACTTTAACCACTCCCTCTAGCATGTAAGTTAATGGAACAGGGCCCTCAAAACCCTCTGTTCCTGTGCGTCCAACTTGTCTTGTTACAAATACATGTCTGTTAGTCCACCTGTTCTACATAATTTGTTGGCACTTCATAAATTATAATAGTAGAATGATCCTGTGTTAGACGACCTATAAAAAAAGTACACATTGTTGTAAGTTATAACTCATAACTTACCTCATCTTCTCAAATGTTGAGGAGAAGGATCGTCTTGTCCCTTAAGACTTTTTTAATTTCAAGGTGTTCTCGGAGTATATATATATATATATATATATATATATATATATATATATATATATATATATATATATATTCTCTACTTTCCAGTTACATAACATATATTTAAACTATTTTGCTAATTTATACAGTTTCTTGTGATTGTCGGGTACTGTAACCTGCAAGGATTGTTTTTTTATTTTTATTTTTTTATTTTTTTAAAGGGACCACACCATCATTACTTAATGGCAAAGTCAAAAGTTCTACTGTCTTTAAGTAATTACTCTCTAGGTAGAGATTTCAAACACAAGTTACTTCTTTAAAAGAGAGATTCCACACATGGAATACAGCATAACACCAAATAATATTTTTTTTCGGTGATTTTAAGTCCTGTTAGCCTGTCGTTGTTTTATGTAGCTGTGGTTTTTTTTGTTTATGTATATATACAAGTGTGCTTCCTAATAAAACATGAAATTAATTGTATTTTAACCTGTTAATAAAGAACATCTAGCGTAATAGGGATCTGTCATTTTTTTTGTGCCCCACCTGCGGGTATTAATATACAACCATACATTGCATGCTCCATGTGAGGAGGACCACCTACGCTGAAATCTGTAAAAATTTTTAGGAAAAAAGCTAATTATCTGTGATTGTTCAGAGATCCTCCCTTCCAATAATAAGGAACGCTATCATCATTATCTGTTATTTTTGAATGCATACAAATAAGTGAATACCACTTTTCAATCCATCTCAAAGACTTGCTCTATGGGCGGCCATCTTTAAGTCCTCTTTGGAACCACAGCTCATCAGTTCAAAGAATACACTGATAACCAAGAACTACTATTAGTTCACAAATCCACGGGCATCTTAAAAATGCACTAAGGGACTATTTCAGAAATTTAAATTGTGCGTCATCATAGCCGATGAGGACTGAACATGGCTGCTCTCACAGTTCAAAGGTAAGTCAAGCAAAGCACTAATATATATTGAATTTAAAATAATGGACTTACACTTATTTTTTTTTATTTTAATATTAATACAAAAAAAGAGTTTTCCTTTTTCTGTAGGATAATAACACCTGTTTCAGATAATTAAAGGGACACTATAGTCACCAGAATATCTACAGCTTATTGAATTTGTTCTGGTGAGTAGAATCATTACCTTCAGGCTTTTTGCTGTAAACACTGTCTTTTCAGAGAAAATGCAGTGTTTACATTACAGCCTAGTGATAACTCTACTGGCCACTCCTCAGATGGCTGTTAGAGATCCTTCCTGGGTCATGGCTGCCTAAAATGCATCCAAACATTCAGTATCTCCACCCTCTGCATACAGACACTGAACTTTCCTCATAGAGATTCATTGATTCAATTCATCTCTATGAGGAGATGCTGATTGGCCAGGGCTGTGTTTGAATCATGCTGGCTCTGCCCCTGATCTGCCTCTTTGTCAGTCTCAGCCAATCCTATGGGTATGCATTGTGATTGGATCAGGCTACCACTTCTGATGATGTCAGCAGGCAGTGGGGCAGGTCTAAAGGAAACAGGGACATGTAAGCAGCTTCAGATTTGAATACAAGTAAGATTTTACTATATTTAGGGAGGCATGAGGAGTCCAGAGGGGCTAGATGGTGGTTTTAACCTTATAGGGTTAAGAATACATGTTTGAGTTCCTGACCCTATTGTGCTCCTTTAAGGATACAACCCTGTGATGGTAGGTTAGTCTTCATCCACTACAAGTTAAGGCAAAAGAAAGGGTCTAGTAACCTCCGGTATGCGCTGATATGTACTGATCTTTTTTATGGGAGCTCTACTCATTAATATCTCCTTTATGTCCATTTAACTTTTTCCTTTGATGGAAGGGTCTACATATTTATTTATTTATAAGATATTTTACCAGGAAAGATACATTGAGATTTCTCTCGTTTTCAAGTATCTTTCATTTATCCTCACACAGTGAGAACGAAAACATTATATCAAAACATCCGCCTCCTTTTATCTCTGAAACATTGGTTGAGAGAAATATAGAAACCTAAAATTTGACTGCAGATAAGAACCATTTGGAATATCTAGTCTGCCCAAGGGATATCTTGGAAGTGTATGCCACTCTCTATTGCCACATTTCGTCCACGGCTGTTATGCCAATGGTTCTAGATTTCAAACATTTAACCCCTTAATGACGAGTGACGGACGATCCGTCGAGTGACGGACGGTCCGTCACTCAGGGGAAACCCTTAACGACGAGTGACGGACCTCGTCCGTCACCCGTTTAAATTAACCCCAGATCGCCGCAATTGCGGCGATCGCGGGGTAGAGGCAGACCGGGAGCACCGGATCCGGCTGTCCCAGCTCATGTGCCCGCTCTGACAGGATGTCAGAGCGGGCACATGTGCTCAGTATACTCACCTTCCGCCTCCCTGCACATCCAGGTTCACTGGGAAGTGCAGGGAGACGGATCAGTGCTGATCCTGCCCCCTGTAAAAAAAAAAGTTACATTAAAATCCCACCCCCCTTTACCCAGTTTAATAAAAAAAATTAACCCCTTCCCTGCCAATTGATCACTGACTACAGTGATCAATTGGCAAGGATTTCATTTTACTATGATCTGACTTTTTGTTTTAACCCCTGAGGGTTAATTTTTTTTTTTAACCCTCAGGGGTTAAATGTATTTTATTAATTAATTAAAATATTTTACAATTATAAATTTAGCTAGCTGGGGAGGGTAGAAGTTAGTGGGGAATTGGGGGATTTAGTGTTAAGCTAACTAGGGGTTAACGTTAAAATTTTTTTAAAATAAGCTTTAAAAAGTTAAAAAATTAAGTTAAAAAAAGTTTTAATAACGTTTAAATAAAAATAACCCCCCCCTTTACCCAGTCCAAATAAAAATTAACCCCTTCCCTGCCAGTCGATCACTGCCTACAGTGATCAAAATACAGATCACAGTACTGTGATCTAATTTTTTTTAACCCCTGACGATTAACTTTTATTTATTTTTTAACCCTCAGGGGTTAAATTTATTTAATTAACTAATTTAAATATTGTTTAATTAAATATTTTGCTAGCTAGGGTGGGTGGGAGTTATGGGGAATTTACTGTTAGTGCTGCTTACTGCTAGTTAGGGGTTAACGGTAAAGAAAAAGCTTAGAAAAATGCAAAATCTGTAAAAAAAAGTTTTAAGAAAGTTTAGGAAACTTTAAATTAATAAGCAAAACAAAAGTTTAAAAAATAGTTTAAAAAGTTAAAAAAGTAAAAAAAAAGTAAAAAAAATACATTTAAAAACGCTCATTACCACTACACCTGGAACAAACTAGAGAAAAAATGATCCCACGCCAAGGTTCAAAATATGCCTTTGAATTACCCCAGGGTGTATTCTTTAATAAATAGTATGTGTTTGTGCGGAAGTTTCAATAACCGACCATCTAAACTACTCCATATTAGAACATGGACACGGCGTAAAACTTCAAAGTTAGAAAAAAACTGAATGGCTGTGTCCCAAATGTGCCCCTCCGATGTCCACATATACCTGGCAAAGGTACATACGGGGGTATTTTTGTACTCAGACCACATAGCTGAGCAACATATGAAGTATTATACAGTGGTAGTACACATAAGGTTTGCAAAATATACTGTGCAAACTCACTTTGTGTGTCAAAAAGGCAGAAAAAACGCTTATTACCACTACACTTGGTACAAGCTAGCGGAAAAATGATCCCACGCTAAGGTTCAAAATATGCCTTTTGAAATACCCTGGGATGTCTTCTTTAATAAATGGTATGCCTTTGTGGGGTAGTTTGAATTATATAGCCTGGTAAAATACTCTAAAATGGGACATGGGCACAGCGTAAACATTTAAAGTTTGAACAAAAACTGGAATGGCTATGTCCCAAATGTGCCCCTCCGATGTCCACATATACCTGGCAAAGGTACATACGGGGGTATTTTCGTACTCAGCTGACATAGCTGAGCAACATATGAAGTATTATACAGTCGTAGCACACATACGGTTTGCAAAATATACTGTGCAAACTCACTTTGTGTGTCAAAAAGGCAGAAAAAACGCTTATTACCACTACACCTGGTACAAGCTAGCGGAAAAATGATCCCTTGCTAAGGTTCAAAATATGCCTTTTGAAATACCCTGGGGTGTCTACTTTAAGAAATGGTAGGCCTTTGGGGGGTAGTTTGAATTTAAAACCTGCGAAGATGCTTGGAAATTGCACATAGGCTCAGCGTCAAAATTCAAAGTTCTGTAAAAACTGATATGGCTTGGTCTCCTATATGGCACTGTAGCTTCACAAAATAGTGCCAAAGACATTCATTGGGGATGTCTTTTTACTCAGAAGACTTAGCTGAGCATAATTTTGGGGTTTTGAACTTAGTGGCACATATGAAATATACAAAATGCCCAGCACAAATGCAATCCGTATGTAAAAAAATGCCCAAAATGATTTTTTACCACATACTTTGGCATATATTGGTGGAAAAATGGGGGCATGCTAAGGCACAATATGCACCTTATGAGATACCCTGGGGTGTCTACTTTTACAAATGGTAGGCCTTTGTGGGGTTTTTTTGAACAGTCAAACTGTTATAATACCCCAAATGGAAGCATAGGCTCATTAAATCCGTCTCTCAAAATTCGACTGTGAATACTGAAAAGGACAGGTCTCCTATATGGCACTGTAGCTTCACGAAATATTGCCAAAGACATACAATGGGGGTACCTTTGTACTCAGCAGAAGTAACTGAACACATAATAAAACTTTGTAGAGGAATAGCACCAACTTTACAAAATACACATGAGAAGTTCTTTGTTATAAGTTTGTGTGTGAAAACCCCCCAAAAAACACAATTTTACTCCAATATTTAGCAGAGGTTGGCGGTAAAATGGCTACGTAGAAAGTGTCAAACCAACCTTAGGTAAATAGCCTGTGGTGTCTACTTTATATAAATATATACTTTTGTGTGGCAATTTTGTTTTCTTTTATGGCTATTAAGCTTACAAGACAAACATACCAAATTCTAAAATCGCTCCACATTAAAAGTTTATTTTACTCCTTGTGCTTTGTGACCTGTAACTACGAAAAAAAACTTAAAATCCCAGACACATTATATATTCTGTAAATCAGAACAACTAAATGAATTTATTTTTTTAATTACTGTCCTTAACCTGCACTAATTGTGCACACATTATTATTGCAAAAACTGTAAAAAAACCTCAACATTTTTCATTTTTGTTGCATTTTTCTTTTTTATAATAAATAAGCATTTATGTATATATATGTTACATCAAATTAAAGCCCTTTCTGTCCTTTAAAAAACGGTATATAATATACGTCAGTGCAATAAATTAGTAAAATGCAAATTGCAGTTGAACGCAAACAGCAAAAAATGCAAAAATGCCGTTGTCATTAAGTGAAAGACAAGCTTCCGAAGCTCTGTCCTTAAGTAGAATGGCAAAATAAAGCCAGACTACAAAAATAAACAGAAGCCTGCTACAAACATCTCCAATAAAGTATCATGTGAGTAAAATGTAAGCAGACGTGAAGAGGTCAGTGACCCTCCGGATCACTGTTTTAGTCTGTTATGTCATATGCAGAACTTGGCTAATTTCACTCTGACTTGGGACAATTTCCTTCTGCAATCTGTCACCAATTTTACATTGAATACCAATATAAGTATTTGCATTACCCTTTTCCAGACAATCTACGCAAATATATGTAATATATTCACATAAAAGAACACAAAATATTTTGGCAGTGCCAAATGTAAAAACAATGTTAATAAAACAAGAGAGAGATATGATGCCAACATATGGTTACAGAGAGAGCTGGCAAACTGCAAAAATGAGACAATGCTAATAGCAAGTTCAGTACCAGACGTGTGGAATGACTTGCTCAACCTTCTGGCTCTCGGATAATTAATATCAGTGTACTTACCCTTACAAATATAGATTAGGCTACTCCTGCAACTGCATGCAGAAATGAAATGCCTAGATGGGATTATCAATACTATGATCAAACAAACAAAAAAAAGAATTAAAGAATCTTTTGATGTCAGAGGTTTCTACTATACAGCTTATAGAGCGGGCATAGGCAACCTTCGGCACTGTAGATGTTTTGGACTACACCTCCCATGATGCCTTGCCAGCATTATGGGTGTAAGAGCATTATGGGGGATGAAGTCCACAACATCTGGAGTGCCGAAGGTTGCCTATCCCTGTATAGAGTAACACATGTATTCTAAGTAGTCTGAAATTACAAACTAGAAAATACAGCTACCTATGTTTAAACTCCGACCCCCCCCCCCACCCCCACCCCCCCCCACCCCCTTCCCGCCCCCTCAAACAAAATCTTCATGGATCAAGCTATCTTACAATTGGATGATATGCATTGTCAGTGAAGACAGAAGGTTCTTCATTAAATCAAATTTTCTTACTCATCTTTGTGATATGGATTTATCTATCCATACGAATCACTAGAGGCTTGCAAAGGCCAATTAAAATCTAAATTAGGAAATACTGGCTTTCAGCAAAGTGAATTATTCAGTTATTGGTATGTGGTAGTGATAAGTCCTGTCGACACTTGTTTAAGCCAGATCACATTTATTATTAGTATAATTACTTTAGTTTGCTTGTAACGTGCCAATATCAGTCAATCTAGAAAACATAAAATGCTACTGAATTGTTGATGTATAGGTGTTCATAACTAGAAAAAAATGGGTGGTGGTCATTTAACCAGGATCCAGAATACTTACATTAGACAGAATATTTAACTTTTTCATTAAAATTTCAAGAGTATAATTAAACAAAAGTGAAAAAATTGGATATTATGTACTTTATTTTTGCTAATTGGCTTCATTGCTACAGCAACCTCTCGTTTGTAGAGTAACGTGATTCTTGTTATATTGTTATCATGCAACCAACAAAGAGACAAGGATGTCAGCATCTCTGAGTCCATGATGGGAAGTTCAATGCTTAGACATCCCATTCCTCATCACATGCAAAAAAAAATCTCCCACTACATATTGAACAGCAAATCCTATAATATGGTGGAGTTCATATTGTAGAGATCATTGTGTTGGTTTAATGCTGCTATCACTCCAAGCAGACCATGAAATTCTGCCAATATGCCCCAATCTAAAGGTCACCCGAACTGGAAAGATGAGTATCATGGCGCCCATCTTTCACTGGTAATCAATCTTGATTACTTGCCATTGTGAAGTATCTATTAACTGGAAAAAAATAATCATGTTGTGTGCTTTGAATAGAATTCTACGAGAACAGCTACATTGTAAGCCTTTCAAATCTCAGAGGGGTTACCTTCCACCCAAAAAAAAAAATCACTACCTGATGAACAATAAACCCTACACCTCAGGACTGGGGATTAGGGTTAGATTGGACCATTTGAGCAATAACAGTTCTCTCCACCCAGTAAGTTATCTATGGTGAAGAGACACACACAAACACACAGAAAAAAAAAAGTTTAATTTGCACAAAATGCTATGTGTCAGACATTCAGTGTCTTGTGTGATTCTATTATATTTTCACCAGCTGAACAAGCCCCTGGGGCATTCACAGGACTCTGCTGAGCAGATGGATTTTGGTTCGATGTCGCTAACAGGGCTGCCCGTATTCTTGCAATCATTTTGACTACTTCTCTTTTTGGGAGCCACTTAATTCTTATAAAACCTGATATGACTCATGGTTTACACATGGCGAGAGAGAGAGAGAAAGAGAGAGAATTGAGAGCTATTTGCCTTTTTTTTTTTCCTTTCTCCCCAGCTCTGCAGACAAATTAACATCTCAGCTGTGAAGTCTCAGGCAGTGTAAAGTTTGAGAATATTTGCAATTTACTGAGATCATCGTTGAGTGAGACGACATTGTGGGATTTACACTATGAATTGGATGATAAGAAAGTGCTATGTGGCCTCAGGAGGCGTCACTGCAAGTGTAAATGACAAAAATATATTTTTTTAAACTCTGATGGCAAAATGCATTTAATTTGTGTGTGAATTAAAAGTGATATGAAAACAGCAAAGGATGAAAGATAAAAATAAACATATCAATTCTAAAGCCTGCAATGTTGTTTTTAAAATGTATTTCATATATATATATATATATCATTTTTATTTAGTAATTTCTATTTATTCCCCATTATTTCTTGGATTCAATGTGGAAGCATATTATAAGTAAAATATCTATTGGAAAGTGAGCTGCATCCAAGCAATGAAGCAGCAATCTAAACACTATTATCATGATACATTGAGTACCCTCCCCCCCCCCCCCCCCCCCCCATACACCCACTGCTTGAGGACTCCTGTGACATGTCACAACATTGCAATAAGTTTCAACTTCTTTACACCCAGCAATTAAAGGAGGGGTGCATTGGTGCAAGAGATCTGCACCATGTTTATCACAGACTGGTACCCCCTGGAACAATGATCTGTATATTACCTCTTATTTAGTTATTTCTTATTATTTTGAATAAGTGCATTTAGCCAGACCTGTAGCTCACATGATTTATGGTATTTTTTTATCATCCCCCCCATCACACCCAAATCCCAGCTTCCCTAACAGACACGCTGTATCTCTTCTTCCCCAAAGCAGCCTTCTCCTCGAGTATTTTACTTTTACTGTTATTCTTACAAGAACTGTCCAAGGTACCCCCCACCCCCCTCCTCAGCCTGTAGTATAGAGCATCACTGGCCATTTACAGCTCCCAACATCCCAAACACAGAGCTACTAACTGTCAGGTAGGTTAGCATGCAGCAGCAGAGCATTTCTATGAACAGTCCATCATAGAATGTATCAGTCTCCCCCCAGACACAGTGAATGGCCACATACATACAATGGCAGTGCTGTACCTACCGAGCAGTGTCCTGCGGCTGCATTGCACTGACAGTGTGCTCTCCCAGGAGCTGCACTTGTAGCTCTGCCCGTGCTGCTGACAGAGACAGCTCAGCGCCGGGTCTCCTCCATGTGAATGAAATACTCCCACTGGCAGCTATTGGTCTCTGTAACTCTGCTTCTAATCCACCTCTTATCAGCAAGTCGCCCTGGCCGTGGGCAAAGCGAGCATCCCCTTAAGTTAGCAGGCAACAACTGGCAACAATTGTATCCACTGCCTCAGCATCAGGACCACAGCTTCCTCTGCCTTCATCCCAAAAATGATGTGTAGCTTCACCCTCTCAGTGCAGAGTGAGTGTGTGTGCCTGTGTGTGTGTCTGTGTGCCTGTGTGTGTGTGCCTGTGTGTGTGTGTGTGCATGTATGCACTGTGTGTGTGTCTCTCTTTCTCTCTTGCTGTTTTTTAATCACCCTCCCTGCTTATTTGGATCTTTCTGAAGCCCATATGAATTTCAGAAAAACGTAGAACAATCCTTGCAATTATCACTCCGAGGGCTTTTTCAGCGGTTAATAATTAATTAGTACATGCAGTACTATAAGCTTGCCAGGATAAAGTGAGGAAAATACGTTTAGTGGAGATGGTTGGAAATGGAAAACGAAATGTATGGGTTTTCTCAGGTGTTGTTTTTATCTTTTTATGTTCTTGCAGATTTATAGTAACTCAAAATAGTAGAAAAAATATAAAAATATATATTTTATCTGTCTATCTATCTATCTATCTATCTGTCTGTCTATCTATCTATCTATCTATCTGTCTGTCTATCTGTCTGTCTGTCTATCTATTTATCTATCTATCTATCTATCCATCATATATCTGTCTGTCTGTCTGTCTGTTTATTCACACACTAACATACACACACACACACACACAAACTTATATATATTTACATATACATACACACACTTACACACATTTAACTGAATATAACTGCTATATATAAATATAAATATAAATGTTCACTAATGTTCTTTTGTCCATTTTTCGCCCTCTTATTATTTTTATGTACAATGCTGTGATTGTTTCTGTGTTTCCCTCAGCTAAGCCTGCATTACACACACAGGATGTGTTTTGCTCCCCTGGACATCTGGTGCTCTTCATTATAAAGGTAGGTCAGATCCTGCATGCTAATTTCTATCTGTGAAGGTATTTTACATATCATCAATCAATGACACCCTTTTTTATGGTCTATGCAGTCTATATAAATATTATGAAACAGTTATAATAACTTATGTATTGATTTCTAGACTCACATAATTTAACACTTTTCCACAAGCCTGTAGAACATAAGTACTTTAATAAGAATATTTTACTTGGTGTAAAGTTCCATCTTGAGGAAGGTCTTTGCAACTGCATTTTATCTCTCATTTTTACCATGAATCATTTTCTCTCTCTATCTCTGAAATCACTTTCTCGTCTCCAATATGCTTCGAGCTGACAGACACGGCCCCCTCTTAGCAAGGACCAGGAGAACATTGCACTATATTTAACAGGTTTTAGGGAATTACACTGTCCTGTGTGATATTCAGCAGCTCAATTTCTGAAAGTCAAAATAATCAATGCCTGTTCTTCAAAGAATATCATTCCCTAATCCTCGCAGATTAGCCGGCTCCAGATATTACTCTCGAGGATTAAGGATGCTGACATTTTTTTTTTTTTTTTATCAAAAGATACAAGAAAAAACCTACAAACAGTTATGGAATATGGAGAAAAAAACGGCTGTGGAAAAAAGTGAGCACCGTGGGATTTATCACGATATGAATCAGATAAATATGTTTCATGGAGACAGAATGAGCTCTTATTAGCACAGATTTCGAATGGTTCTTATCTGCCGTCACATTCTACATTTCTATCACTTGTATGGGCTATAACAATAGTCCCGGCATTGGCAACCTTCGGCACTCCAGATGTTTTGGACTACACCTCCCATGATACGTTGCCAGCATTATGGGTGTAAGAGCATTATGGGGGATGTAGTCCACAACATCTGGCATGCTGAAGGCTGCCTACCCCTGGTCTATGCAATGCCAACGAGTGTGTTCATCTTTTCACACTCAGCAGACTGATTAGTGACGGACAGTGATTAGTGACGGACATTGCTCATTAACAAGTCCACCGACACTGGCCAGGAGAATGTTTTCCATGTAATAAAAAAACAGTTTTTCTCTTACCATACATGTAGAAAATATAGAGTAATTTTTTGGGGGGGTTTATTGCACGGATGTATGTTTCTGCATGCAGAAGATGAAAACACTGGATATTGATGGAATATTCAGCGTAAGTCAATTATTTTAATTAACAAGGAGATATTAAAGGAGACACCCAGTTTGTTCCCATATATGTTTAGGGCTTTGGTTTTTACCAAAGTAGAATTTTAAAAAAATATTGTGGCATTTTAAGCCAATGGCTTTGTACACTAACCGGCATTATATGTTGGGTCAACATGTGTTGCCATTAGAAAGGTATGGCTTTGTGGTTTCAATGCTGGTATAATAAAAGTATAAAACTATTTTAATTTACAGGGAAACACCCACCCCATGCCCAGTGGTATGTAGAGGACTGAAAGTTAAACAAAATAGGGATGTTTTATTTTTTGCTACTTTATTTCAAGGGCGATGGTCACCACCTGGCATTAAATGCTAAAGGGGTAGTATTGCCACTTGGGGGTACACATGGCACTGTGTATTGATGGTAATTTTAAAATAGTTTAGTATACTCGTAACGGCAGTTTAGTGATTGTCCAAGCTATTCTAGACTTCAGCTTAATTTTTGGGTGCAATAGATCCCTTTCCAGCTAACTTGCCTTAAATAATTAATACATAAGGGTAAAACCTGCTGCCATGTCCTTGTTGGATGAATAAAACAACACAGTGCTAAGGAGTTGCAGAGTGTATTTATTTAAAATATGTATAGTTATAGAAGTCTGGGGTAGTGGCCTGCAATCACTGCACCTTAACTGTTAGAAATCAATGAGTGTCGGTCCCAGCTATAATAATTGCTTTAAATAACTTCTCTGAAAAATACACAACTCAATAAAACTGAAAATCAACTGTAACTTGTGTTAACTTTTGTTTTCACGTGACACTCAACGCTCTAATTTTTCTTAAAGAATTAGCAAATGACATCACAGTCCAGTTCAGACTGGACATGACCAGGGTACACGTTGCAAATGTGTATGAGAAATAAAAACCTTGTTTAAAGGGACACTATAATCACCAGAACAACTATGACTTAATGTAGATGTTCTAGTGCAGGCTTCCCCAAACTTCGGCCCTCCAGATGTTGCTGAACTACAATTCCCATGAATCTCAGCCTATCTATTTCATTCATAGAATCATGGGAGTTGTAGTTCATCAACATCTGGAAGGCCTGGAGTTTGGGGAAGCCTGTCCCTGCAGGCTTTTTCAGGGAAAAGGCAGCATTGGAACACCTAGAATTGCACACAATCAGATGGCCAGGTGCTTCCTGGGTCAGTGCTGGACAGTGTGCAGCACTGATATTCAGCGTCTCCACACACTTGGAGGCACTGAACGTCTATCAGAGATGCACTGATTCAAATCATCTCTATGAGTAGATGCTGATTTTTTTTTCTGCTCATTAGCAATTGCTTCCCAATGCTTACCTCTGGGAAAGCATTGGATAGGCCGAGATCGTCACGTTTGATGATCACCGCCAACGAGGCCGAGCGGGGACAAGGACAGCTACGATGAGACCCGCAAAGCTCTGGAGGAAAGGTGAGCAAACTCATCTTTTACTTTGCTGACAATAGTAGCATTATTACAACTGTAGTGTCAGGAACACATGTTAGCATTCCTGACACTATAGTGTTCCTTTAATTTCTTATATTCTTAGATGTTCTCTCTATGATATATGGCAGGTGCAAAGGAAAATCACTGATTGACAGAGTGGTAATATGGAGGCTCTCAGATGGAGAATAAAGAGGTGTTGAGTTCTACAGTTATAATTACTATTCAGACCTCGCAAATACATATTTGTTAAATGTTCAGGATAAGTTAACATAATATTAGATAACCCAGGATGTGATAGATCCCTGTTAAATGAAATATAACTAGCAGTAGCTACATGGTCGAAGCTACAAGAAAACATATGCAGAATATAAAGATTATGCAAATCCCACAGCTTACCCAAGAAGCAGAAGATTTTCAGATGAATATGTAGTTAATAGAAAACAGCATTAAGATGATCCTGAATAATAGCTGACTCATAGTAACATTGTTTTATTATTTTTTTTAAAATGTGCCCATACGTCTTGTTCCCGGCTTAGTGTACTCAAATAAGCCCCACTGGGTATGAATATGCCAGGTTCACTAAGGGTTTAACTCATGTTGCAATGGAATGTTAAAATGACACTTGCATGTACATCTCATCATTTTGAGTGCTTTAGAAAGTGTTGACCTGTTAACCCATGGGAAAGATTTACTGAGACGTGAAATGATGGACAGATTTTTCTCCACTGGAAAAAAAAACCTATGCTATTTTATGGATCAACATGGAGAAAATATCTAGTTAAAATCTCCTGCCAAGTGATCACAGCCTCGGGCATACATTGACTGCTATAAATTCTCTTCTAAAAATTTCTTTAGGAGAAAACTTAAAATAGAGTATAGAACTGTGATTTTCTTATGAGAAATTCACCAGTGGTATTAAAGGAGTTTTCAACCACTTGACATTTTTCTTAAAGAAACCTTTCCTTTAGTTATTGGTTGCAACAGGAAAAAAATAGTTGGACGTCTGATAATTCATGGATGCATGTCACTTCTTTGCAGTCTATGAAACACACCGGCTAGACATCCTAATGATTAAAATGACAGTCTCTAGATATGAGTAAGGCTAAAGGAATGTACAGAGACAGAGGCTTATTACAAAACACAAACTAATATCTGAACACATACACTAGGAGATGGATTGAGAAATGAATAACTGGGTATTTTACGGTAAAATGAAAAGATGACTCACACCTACTTGATGCAAATCTTTTAATTTGAAAAATGTTTTATACTGGGAATATTCCACATCTTAATGTGACAAAAGGGTAATGACCTTTTATTCCCTTATTAACAGAATTCTGCATTTCGATTTTTTATGTAGTACAATTTATTATATATGTTCCCCAGATTTAAATCCCCTATTTCCCACAGATTTACACTTGGCTATATAATAAATTCATTACACTGTGTCTTGCAGACTCCAATATGCTATTAAATATTGAAGTATTGATTATATCATTATGAAGACCATAAATCTTAGCAGGTATCTGAATATGGCCTATCTGCATGTGTTCCGTACACTAGTGATGGGGGTCACTCGTTATCCTATTATTCCTACAATATTATAAAGAAATATATTGTAAATTGGCTCTATTACCTCCCTGCTATCAACAGTGGAGTGCCGTGTGTAAAAGAGCTCCCGTACCCCAGCCAAGTCCACTTCCTCGCTGCCACGTGGGACTCTGAAGCACTTCAGAACCAGTTGCCGAAACGTGACTGGAGTCTCTCAGAAACTTTTTTACTCAACATAGTTGCAGGTCTCTTCTTCCAGGCAGGTATCATACTCTCTGCCTTTGCTTCTTCTGTTCCTCTTCCAGGCAAAAATCAATATAATAATAACAAACCAGGACACACAATTCCAAAAGGAACTAACACACAATTCTTTATTTTTGGACAAGGAATAGCCTTTGGGGACTTGTCCTTAAACGTGTGGTGAAAAGCATTTAAAGTACAAATATACAGAACATTAGCGAATGAGCAATTATAATTAATACATGAACTATTTGAAACAAGTAACAGTTTCAAACACATTAAAAAGCAACAATATATATAGTTAACTACATATTTGGTTGTCCTAATTTGCATACCAGCATTCTGTAAATGTACACACTTCTATCCAGTCAGTAGAAGGCGCTGTAGCGTTATCAAGTAACAATGAATACTTTGTAAATCAATTGCCACCATCACTATCCCCTTTCGGGGGCTCTTGGGACCAGGACTATAGGCCTTCAGACCTCTCCATAGCATGAGAGCTTCTGTCACAATGTGTAAATAAATATTAAATTAAGGGCAGAGTTATAAAATAAGATCAATCAGCTTGGAAATCGATAGAATGTTCATGATGATTCCTCTTCCTTTAGATATTGGTCCTGAAGAACTTAGAATGATTCTTTATACCGATTCTCTACTGACATGATAAAGACAAAAAGTGGTTCTTAGAACCATTTTCACCTTTGTTGTGTGTGCACAATAAAAGGATTGCACACATGGAGTGAGAGAATGCTGGTCTTTATACTTATATATTTTAAGTCCCCATATTTAAGGATGCACGATTACTTAATATTAACTAGGATGTATCCAACTTTATGTTTCTTGGTGTTACTTTTGCTTTAGAAGTCTTTCCTAGAGGTTCTTACTTTTCTTAGTCCCAATTTGTACATACGGTCCCCAGCCTACCTTCCCACCATGTTCTTACAATATCCTGCATATCATCTCAGGCAGGAAGTAGGAACTGGAACAAGTTAGGGATCCAAGAAATGCAGGCACAAATGCTGCAATGAAGAATTTCATTGTGAGGAATGGTGACAAATGGACCAATAGTCTTAGTTTATATGTAGACACATGATCATAGTCAAATGAAACAGTTATTTAGTTGGGTTCATAGGACACCTGATCGTAGTCAAATGTAACAGTTACTTAGTATGGGTTCATAGTACACATGATCATAGTCAAATGTAACAGTTATTTAGTTGGGTTCATAGGACACCTGATCGTAGTCAAATGTAACAGTTATTTAGTTGGGTTCATAGGACACATGATCATAGTCAAATGTAACAGTTATTTAGTTGGGTTCATACGACACATGATCGTAGTCAAATGTAACAGTTACTTAGTATGGGTTCATAGGACACATGATCAGAGTCAAGTGTAAAAGTTATTTAGTCTGGATTCACAGGCGGACACATGATCATAGTCAAATGTAACAGTTATTTAGTTGGGTTCATAGGACACATGATCATAGTCAAATGTAACAGTTATTTAGTTGGGTTCATACGACACATGATCGTAGTCAAATGTAACAGTTACTTAGTATGGGTTCATAGGCCACATGATCATAGTCAAGTGTAACAGTTATTTAGTCTGGATTCACAGGCAGACACATGATCATAGTCAAATGTAACAGTTATTTAGTTGGGTTCATAGGACACATGATCATAGTCAAATTTAACAGTTACTTAGTATGGGTTCATAGGACACATGATCATAGTCAAATGTAACAGTTATTTATTTGGGTTCATAGGACACCTGATCGTAGTCAAATGTAACAGTTACTTAATATGGGTTCACAGGACACATGATCATAGTCAAATTTAACAGTTATTTAGTTGGGTTCATAGGACACATGATCGTAGTCAAATGTAACAGTTACTTAGTATGGGTTCATAGGACACATGATCATAGTCAAATGTAACAATTATTGAGTCTGGGCCCACAGGCAGACACATGATCATAGTCAAATGTAACAGTTATTTAGTTGGGCTCATAGGACACATGATCATAGTCAAATGTAACAGTTACTTAGTATGGGTTCATAGGACACATGATCATAGTCAAATGTAACAATTATTGAGTCTGGGCCCACAGGCAGACACATGATCATAGTCAAATATAACAGTTATTTAGTCCGAGCCCACAGGCAGACACATGATCATAGTCAAGTGAGCAAGTAACAAATCAAAAGAAGATGGATAATAAAAAAAGCAAGTTCCTTGATCACACATTGAAGAACTGAGCACTGTGCTTAGTGCAAAGAAGATTTAAATTCTAGCCTAAAAGATGGCAGGTGGAGTCAGTAACAGCCCTGGACTGCAGGTAGAGGCTTAATTACAGGCAGCAGTTATGGAGTCTAGGACCAAGAGAGAAAGTCTGATGATTTGTATCTGTCTAAAGGGAGCTCAAGCAAAGAACATAAAAAAAATCAATTAGATGGACATCTCAAGGCCAGTTTGTTCCAGTTAATTTATGCCATTGATATTATATATTGATTAAAAGAGGGGGAATGGTCAGAATGCAACTGCAAACCGGCTGTGATTTAGTGCTGGAATATTCCGATTTAATATTCTGATTATTCCAATTCTCTCCATAGTGGAAACAATCCTCGTCTGGAACCATGCAGGGGAACAACTGTCCCACAGCATGTGCTATTCCCCTAGGCCTTCAAGGAATTCTGGGCCAAATAATAAAGATCCCAAGGTGTTTAGTACCTCCTGAGCTGACCCTTCTCTGTAATACATTATTAATGTGCATTAAATATGTGTTTACTTGTGCTGCTATGATTTAGTAAGTGGCATCACTATCCGAATTGGAGATATTCTCAAAGTCAGCTACGCTTGCAGGTTTTCTACTATGGCCTTACATTTTTAATTCAATTTGAATTCCCCCTTTAATAAATAATGCTGATAGTATTTATCTTGGAATATACCTAGATTACTCTTCTGCCTTCCATATTTTTACTCTCAATCTTTTTTTCCACTCATTCTCCACCTCTCTCTCTTTCTGAACTGCCCACTGCTTCCCACTCCAGTTTTTCATTTCCTGTCATTTCAAGTTGTAATTGTAATATGTAAACAAAGCACAACATGCATTTTTATTTTTATTTTTTTTATCAGTCCATAATGTGGGATAAAATAGTTTTTGGCAAATATTATAAAATGTTATTGTAAAATATACATCTGTATCTTCATAGACAAAAATAATAAGGTTATTCTATGCATTGCGTTATAATTGCCATTGGTTAGCACATGACACCATGAGGCTGTTCAGTATATAAAATCACATTATAGAATATATTACCAGGACAGTTTTGTGAATAAGGATTTTCAGCACATTGGGGTTGTATAGTGCTTATTGTATCCAACAGACACAATCTCATAAAGAAATTATATTTTCTTAAATCTCCTACCGTTGTTTGAAGGGGGTGGGGTTGTCATAACTTGGAATTATTCATGTTGTGTTACATATTCCCCATAATTCACAAGTATTTGAAATACACACTGCTGTATTCTCGGACTGAATGGCTCCATCTTGGCTTCCTGTCAGAAACAATGTATCTCTTTCTCCTAGAATTCAATGTGTGCCCTGACTGTGCCATGACAGGGCTGGATTTTGATGCCAATTGCAAATCTTTAATTTCCATTTCAAAGTACACAGAATATTACATGATATGTAAAGGCAAGTGGTGGTTCTCCTTTTTAACTAATGTAAATATTCAATACAATTTTTTTTTTTTAAAGGGACACTATAGGCAACCAGGCAACTTCATTTAATTAACCATGCAATGTAAAACACTGTAGTTTTAGAGAAAGATTGCCTCTAGTGTCTGTCGAGATAGCTACCAGATAGCTACTACAGGGAGTGCAGAATTATTAGGCAAGTTGTATTTTTGAGGATTAATTTTATTATTGAACAACAACCATGTTCTCAATGAACCCAAAAAACTCATTAATATCAAAGCTGAATATATGTATAGTAGTTTTTAGTTTGTTTTTAGTTATAGCTATTTTAGGGGGATATCTGTGTGTGCAGGTGACTATTACTGTGCATAATTATTAGGCAACTTAACAAAAAACAAATATATACCCATTTCAATTATTTATTTTTACCAGTGAAACCAATATAACATCTCAACATTCACAAATATACATTTCTGACATTCAAAAACATAACAAAAACAAATCAGTGACCAATATAGCCACCTTTCTTTGCAAGGACACTCAAAAGCCTGCCATCCATGGATTCTGTCAGTGTTTTGATCTGTTCACCATCAACATTGCGTGCAGCAGCAACCACAGCCTCCCAGACACTGTTCAGAGAGGTGTACTGTTTTCCCTCCTTGTAAATCTCACATTTGATGATGGACCACAGGTTCTCAATGGGGTTCAGATCAGGTGAACAAGGAGGCCATGTCATTAGATTTTCTTCTTTTATACCCTTTCTTGCCAGCCACGCTGTGGAGTACTTGGACGCGTGTGATGGAGCATTGTCCTGCATGAAAATCATGTTTTTCTTGAAGGATGCAGACTTCTTCCTGTACCACTGCTTGAAGAAGGTGTCTTCCAGAAACTGGCAGTAGGACTAGGAGTTGAGCTTGACTCCATCCTCAACCCGAAAAGACCCCACAAGCTCATCTTTGATGATACCAGCCCAAACCAGTACTCCACCTCCACCTTGCTGGCGTCTGAGTCGGACTGGAGCTCTCTGCCCTTTACCAATCCATCCATCTGGCCCATCAAGACTCACTCTCATTTCATCAGTCCATAAAACCTTAGAAAAATCAGTCTTGAGATATTTCTTGGCCCAGTCTTGACGTTTCAGCTTGTGTGTCTTGTTCAGTGGTGGTCGTCTTTCAGCCTTTCTTACCTTGGCCATGTCTCTGAGTATTGCACACCTTGTGCTTTTGGGCACTCCAGTGATGTTGCAGCTCTGAAATATGGCCAAACTGGTGGCAAGTGGCATCTTGGCAGCTGCACGCTTGACTTTTCTCAGTTCATGGGCAGTTATTTTGCGCCTTGGTTTCTCCACACGCTTCTTGCGACCCTGTTGACTATTTTGAATGAAACGCTTGATTGTTCGATGATCACGCTTCAGAAGCTTTGCAATTTTAAGAGTGCTGCATCCCTCTGCAAGATATCTCACTATTTTTGACTTTTCTGAGCCTGTCAAGTCCTTCTTTTGACCCATTTTGCCAAAGGAAAGGAGGTTGCCTAATAATTATGCACACCTGATATAGGGTGTTGATGTCATTAGACCACACCCCTTCTCATTACAGAGATGCACATCACCTAATATGCTTAATTGGTAGTAGGCTTTCGAGCCTATACAGCTTGGAGTAAGACAACATGCATAAAGAGGATGATGTGGTCAAAAAACTCATTTGCCTAATAATTCTGCACGCAGTGTAGAAGCGTTTCCTGCAGATTCACAGAGTATAATTCCATGAAACGAGGCTGGACATCCTGACGCTTTGCATGACGACACCTAGATTCTTGTAAACCAAGTCAATGTTTTGCTATGGAGAAGTCATTATGCACACGTGGATCACGCTGACGTTGGAGAAGGAGGGGCCAGAACCAGTGCCGAGGGGTTTTAATGCTTTTTTTGTCCAGTAGTGGGAATCAGAGGGGCCACGGAGGCAGAGGGACACTGTAGTGTTAGGAATACAGTTTTGTATTCCTTTAAGTAATATATAGACACTAAGTATCAGTTAAGGTGAATAGAATCACTCTTCGAATGTATTCACTAAATTACACATTTTAGATAATTGACAACTAATTACAATATTTAGGGCATAAATAAACACATCCGAAAAATGCTTGAAACGTAATATAAACCAGTGACCGGTTTATTAACCACATAATATCATATCATTAAACATTAAATATGTAAAATGTAATATCAAGCCACCATATCAAACACAACACGATAAATTAATATACATAGTGAATCCTGAGAGTTAAATACAGTTTGTATACTCAAACCAACAAATATTTGCAGATATCAAAAAAATGTCGAGTGGCACTTCAAATTCTATAAAATAAAATGTGAACTTTAACACGTTGCTAATACACAAAAATTAAAACGCTTACAATATTTAAGCAGGAATGTGGCATTCCAAATGAACTGCGAGATTGAATGGATTTCCCCATTGTCAGACACACATTTTACTGAATATTGCGCTGGAGAGTTTGTGTATTTTAATCTGAGTTGTTTAAAATTGAAGCCATTCCCTAAATCATGTTTGGGAGTTTATTCAATTAAACAGTAGACTTGGGGATTCATTTTGGTCTGTGCTGCAGTTTGTCTGAACTTGGGCTGAACAGGTAATCATTCAAATTCCCGAACTCCCAGGCGATACACAATGGCGGAGCAGGTTCGTTTTGATTTGTGATTCTGGATTCCATTCCGGAAGAGATAATTGATGAGAAAAAGGATGATTAAATGTTGATCTTATTAACAGATCAAGTGAGAAGTGACTGATATAGGGGGGAATGAGAAAAATCAATGTATTTAATAACTATATAATACATAAATACAGATGTTTTACTGCTCCCCCTCTTTTTTCTACGGTTAGTCTTGATCTGGATACCAATAGGGCTCCGATGTTGACCAATCAGCATAATTTGGGGCTAACCTATTCACTAGTCAATTCTTAATTTTCCTGGGTTCTCAATAAACCACGTACGTTCTTATTCACTAAACTGGGGTAAAAAAAATAGGGAATTGCGAATGTTTGCCAAAGTAGTTGAAGTGGAATAAGAGCGGAGTTGAAGAGTGTCTTTTTTGTTTTTTTCCTATTCAACCATGTTGGCTTAACCCCTTAAGGACCAAACTTATGGAATAAAAGGGAATCATGACATGTCACACATGTCATGTGTCCTTAAGGGGTTAAAATGTCCAATTCCCTGGTCACTTCCAAATATTTCCGATTTAGTAAATAACCTTTAAGGTGTCATTGCTGACACAATGAACTACACCTGCTACACACATTTATTATGCAAGGAGGATGATACACAGAGCTGGGATCTCATTAACATATATTGACACCAGCTGTGTTAGGATTTTGTTGGCTAAAACAATGTATCCATCGGCTAGTTGGATGTAGTTGCTGATTTTTGAAAGTTATTTTCTAAATGCACTATGTCTGGTTTGTTTCATCAGTTTACGCTCATGCAATTTCTCCATTTCCATTTACTGTATGGGATGTATTTTGTACAAGTCTGCGTTCTGTTGGTAAGAGGGCAAGAGAGTCTCATCCTGGCAAAACAATTGTTGGAATGGACAAGGGCTGCCCAAAAGGTAGATCCCCAGATGTTGTAGAACTACAACTTCCATGATCATTTGCATGCCTTTAGAATGTCTTTCGTATGACAAAGCATCATGGGGATTGTAGTTTTGAAACATCAACATGTTGAGTACAATGGGACTAGCATGAAGCTAACCTGTTCATTGTGAAAATAATAACAAATGTGTGCTGTTTGGTGCTTATTAAAAAAAATGCAATAAAGAAAACAAAAAGTTACAAATAAAACTCGTCTTCTCCCCTCTTTTGCTTTTTTTGTGATGTCCCCCCAAAGATCCCACAGAAAACGGTGCTAAAAAGATGGAAGTAACTTGGGCACCTATTTACCTATATTGTGCTAGAAGATTTGAGGAAGTGCTTATATCCCAATATTTATAAATAAGCTGCTAACACATTACCTACTCTTTGTTTCAAACCAGTACATTGCTGAAATGTGGACATTTTTTAGGATGAAGAATTTTGGGAGAGGATGTGATTGGTTAAACTGGCAGATACACCTGTGTTTTTTTTTCAATTTTGTTTCCAAAAAATTTCTGTTTGAAATCTATGTAACGTAAACGATCTTTAAAAAAGGAGTAATCTGCAAAAATAAATCGTGAGTGAAAAGGGCAAGGATTGAAAGGGTTATGCTTTGAATATTCAGGCAGTTTCCGAAAATACTTATTTTGGGAGGTTTACTGAAAAGTGTCAGTTTATGTATGACACACCAAGAATGTAAGTCTCATTCTTTTGACGGTTAATCATGCTTTTGTAGCACCAATACAATGCCTTGGGACAATGTACTGATTCTAAGTGAATGCTTTCTCAATGCAATTTTTATTTTATTTTTTTTTCTATTTTTCGAATACCTTTTGGATACTGATGGTTAATTAGCATATAACTTCCAAAACGCATTTAAAAATGATAAAGACGAGCCAAATGGCTATATTGATATAAAACTCTAAAAATGCGATTTCCAAAACTGAAGCTTTTAAGAAAAACTGCCAAAAATAAATAAATACCATGTAGAAACGTTCCACTTTCCAGATACTTCAGGTCCCATAGCAGCGCCTGTCTGTTATTTTACACTTTATTAAATGTGAAGGCTTAGATTGGGAGTTTGATGTACTATATTAAAGTTTTCATTCCTGGGTCAGCATTTCAAATCACTTGTTAAAGTCAAATATCATTATTTGAACAAGTGGGTTCAGGAAAATATTCTGCAAATTCAGTTTCTATCAGCTATGTGAGCACAAATGTAATAAATAAACTATAGCGATCCTGTTAGAATCCAAAATAATTTAATGCGAGACACACAGCACTATTTACTAAAGTGAGAATTTAAGGTGAATTAAAAGGGAATTTCAAAGTTAAGGTCAGAGAACTGAAAGCATAGCTGATTTTTTCCAGTTCAGCTATTTAGAGATTACATTTGAAATTCACCTTGAACCTCAGTTTATAGTTTATAGCAGAACCCCTGCCCCTTTAACCCTGCAATTGTAATTATTGCAGTTATTGAGAAACTGCAATCATTACTGTGACAAATTCCCCTTCCAATGTGTTTGCCACGAGCTCCTGGAGGAGCCTGCTTGCCAGCCTCCTGCCAACAGACTATGGGCCCTGTAATATACACTGTAAAAGTCTCTGTTTGTGTATTTCGACTATACTTGTTACTGGGAGGGGAAAGGGCTAATCACTGTTCCAGTGTGGAGGATTCAACGGGGAAAGTCCTTGTAAGGACTAGATCTCCCAGAAATGAGTGTCGTCCAATGCCTGGAGCGAATTCTAGGCCCTGGACGAATTCCCCATTTGGCTCCAGGAGGTAGCGGCGACTATTGTAGGGTTAACTCCTCCTCTAGTGGTGTCTTACGCTGGTAACGGCGAGGGAGGAAGAGTGTAGGCGGATCCTGACCCATTGCAGAGGGACATTGGGGCTGGATTCAGATAAGTAACAGAAGTGTTTCTGCCCTGCGGGTAGGGGGTCGCGAACGAGGGGGCACTGTAGGTTACTATATTGCTAGGAATACAACTTTGTATTCCTCGCCTATAGTTTCCCTTTAATGAATAGCTTTGTCTGTGTTTACAGATGTGCCATAAAATTCTACAAATGCATACATAATAATTAAATGTTACTCTTTGGTAGAGATCCAACCTTTAACCTGTTTGAGAACTTACAGTGATTTATTTGTAATACTGTGAAGCTTAAAACTTTTATTATTATTTTTATTTATAAAGCACAAACATAACCTTAAGCATCGTACGAATGGGGAACGAAACACATGAGTGATTAAAACAGAACAAAGAGCTCATAAGATTTCAATCTGATTTACAAGATAATGACATGGATCCAATGAATAATGTATAGGGAAACCAACAACGCTTCATTAGTTGGAGTGATTATCCAATAAAACGTAAAATAGGGCAACATAAAAACCAGTATAATTAATTTTGGCCGTAACATGAGAATTCTAAAATTTGGACCTAAATTTTCCAAACAGATGTCACGTCACTACATTTCAGTCACTTGTCATTTCACTAGACTTAACTGAATTAGTTGCATATCTAATTACAAATGTTTATTGGATTTATTTCATTCATTAATATATTGGATCTTATTAATTATTTAAAGTTGGATAACACTAAAACTTTTTTTCCAGAATGCTTTAATTAAGTCACAACAGACTATAAGTAAAAGGTTTTTGTAGCTGTAATAATAAATCCCAATATCTCCTCTGGCAGATTAAAAACCATGAAGCAGAGCGTTGTTCAGCAGATAAATCCCAATTCCCCCAGTATCCGGACGATACACAGTTCTGGGAGTCAACTGTTTAATGGGAACCACACACGGCCTTTTATGTATGTCCTCATGCAAAGGTGCCATTCCCCACTGGACCTGAGAGGGGACAGTGACAAAGTACACAACATAATTACATTACTTCTCAGGTCCAGGACATGTACATTAATAAACATCCCAGTACTATATACCCGGGTAGCCTGGATCTGAGTGCCCAACATATCCCGAAAGCACTTAGATCCCACAAACACAGCCAAAATGCCAACAGGGTATAGTTTAGACCGACCGCACATGAGGCACGTGCCTAAAAGAGTTCCATGAATTCAGATGGAGCGATCGGTCTTTTCCAGGAGGTTGAAAACTATAGAATAATGATTGTAACCGTTTGTATAGCAGTTGGTTGTGTGCCTCTCGTTCGGGAGTTTGCTCCCACCGAACGCCGTTCTTCTCAGGTGAATGGAACCAAACACGTAGAGGTGGAAGTCCCAGTGGTGTTTGCGCCGTCGAGTGTTCAATTATCGTTCCATGCACTCAACAACCAAACACCCTGTACGTGTCGCGGATAAAGATGGGCGCTGCCACGTGTTTGGGCATACGAACGATGGCCACTGAGTCGACAGAACATTGCGGTTTCTAAGTGTGAAGGCGGATAATAGGGTCAATTGGCAGCACACGACTCCCCTGTGTGATCTACCTGTTCGGGAGTTTGTTCGGTATACGAACAATATATTTATAACCTGTTTGGTGGACCCCAATTGCCGAACCAGATAAGCACATCATTTAACAGAAAGGCTCATAATCCAAATAGGTGGCTAGTTCCGCCACAGTTTAAAATATAATTTATTTCCTTAAAGGGAACTACTAGAGCTACTCATTGACTTAGAGCATCAGCTGATGCTCTCAGCCAACCAGCTGTCTGCGACTTCCAGTTTAAAGAACCTAAGAGTAGCAGAAGGAACAGATCAGAATGAAATGGCTCTGGAGAGAAGACTTTGGGGTTAAACTATTTGCAAACGGTTTAACTCCTAAAGCTATTTTGGTGTATTGTGGCACCATAACAATTAATTTTGATAAAGTTTTTATGGTGCCCAGAGTTTTCCTTTAATGTTCTTGTATAAATGCTGAGAGCGCTGATTTGCTTTTTAATAGACCTGTAGGAATGTCAGATTTACAATTTAATCAAATGACTTGCCTATTACTGAAACAGGTGCTGTATTAGAGAACCACGAGATTTATAATCAAGTTAGCACATCAAACTAAAAAGGAAAATCTTTGAGCTGACATTTTCAAATTATGTATTACATTTGCCATTTAACCAGTCACAGGCTAGAGATGTCACCAACCCATTACGTTGCAATGCATTTGGACATTTATCTCTGGCATTCAAAGTGTTAACAGATGTAGACTTTTGCAACAAACCAATTCTGGACATTACCATTATAGGGATATTTAGGTTTTCCCAGCAACTTTGGAAAAACAGATTTTAGTAGAACTGATTTAGAACCTGATTCAAAGAAATTTGATTTTTCCATCAAATTCCTTTGAATAGCATTGGGACATAAAAAAAATAAATAAATAAAAGCACACACACATGGTCTCAATCTAATTTAATGGCCAGGAGCCACTTGATAGCCTTACAATTAACAGCTACATTAATTGTAATCAATGTTACGTGTCATGTGTAGTAAGATGAATTACCTCATTAGACATAGAATCTGACAGCGCTTGTGTAACGGACCGTTTCAGCATAAAAGGGGAAAAATCCGTTTAGGCGATAATCCCCTTTTCCCAAAAAGGCACAGCTACTGTAAAAGCACCAAAACTCACGAACTGGATATAGGTGAATAAGGTAGCACTCCAGCTGGAACCTCACAAATAGCTGCTAGCAGATGAATAGGAAAAGCAGACATCAGCTTACACTCCTTAGCAATCAATCTCCAACAGCATACAGTGAATCCCCCCAAGAACGAGACAAGGCTCCGTGTTGAGGGTCAAGCAGTGGTCTGAGGTGCTGGGGCACCCAGCCTGGTTTTTATTACATGAGTACACATACAGGCCACACCCAGGGGGAGGCATAAAATAACCAATGACGTAGATGTTACATCCCACACATCCCCTCCCCTTAGTGTGACACATAATCCCATTATGCATACAGTTCAACATATACTTTTACACAACTTTCATAACTTTAAAACCATACATCACATTCACATAAAAATACATATCCTCAATCAATCCAGTCAGGGGAACAACATATTAAAAAAATGGCATGGATCAGACCAGGGGTTCAAAAGTTACTAAAAGTATATTTTATTCCCCATGGCTCAAACAGTAAAAGTAAAACATCCCCACAATGCATCCTGGCTTCCTCCCTTCTGCCCTGGAGATAATTGGAGAAGGAATCTAATTATCCAGGACTAGAGGCAGACTCCATTAACCACATGGTTGCAAAACAACATAAAACTCTTTAAAATACATAAAGTCACATTTTATACATTAAACACAGACATTTAACATATCCCCAGATAGCTCAGGTCTGCGTGCACATTATTAGGTGAATGGCACGCAGACCACACAAATACAGTTTAATTGCCATGGAGCCAAAGTCTTTCCCATAGTCTTTCATTATATGAATAGGCTCCATGGCATAGCCATCTGGGGGGTATCACTGCTCACACAGGGCAAGCACCGAATGGCCCCACTGTATTTAAAGGGCCAGAATGAGTGACATGCACTCTGTTAGGGCCGAATACTGTTTGTAAAGGGCCCAATCTCCCAGGGCCATAGTCCAAAGGCAGCAGGCAGGCAACCAGGCTCCTCCAATACAATGTGGCGAGATTGGTTTCGTCACATCTCTCCCCCTTTCCAAAAAGACTAACAGGGTACCTGACCTCCTGCCGGTCGGTGCCCTTGTTAGTCCAGCAACCCACCCACAAAGCAAAAAAAACAGTACAGCCCACCCACAATAAATAGTTACTACACCTGGGTAGAGGAGAAGTCTGTCCATGTCCAGGTGCCTCACCACGGCTGTGTAGGGGACTGGTAGGCTGCCTTGGTGGGTTGCTGAGTGGGCAGAGACCAGTGGTACTCTGTCCTGGTGCCAGCACTATCACCGGAGTAGTCTGGTTGGAGCCTGGTTGCTGGAGACGGACTGTCTCCCCCTTAGTTGCATAGCTCTGCTGCTGAGGGGGGAGACCGGTTGTCTCCCCCTTGGATACACAGCTCTGTCGTGGGGGGGTAGGACCGACCATCCCTACCCCCTGTGTGGTAAGTGCAGAGACCACGGTCCCATCTGCACTGGTGCGGGGTTTACAGTCTCCCCCTGGTACATTAAGCTGCCGCTGGGGAGAGGGGGTAACAAGCTCCTCTCCCGATAGAACACTCTGCCCATTAATGATCCGTCGCTGGGGAGAGGTGGTAACAAGCTCCTCTCCTATACATATTTCTAGTCTTTGCGGAGGGAGACCGACTGTCTCTCCTCCCAATACAGAGTCCTGCCGCTGGGGAAAGGAGACAGGGCTCTCTATTCCCTGCTGGATACTCTGCCGCTGGAGAATGGAGACTGGGCTCCCAATTCCCGAAAAATCACGCTGCCGCTGGGGAGGGAGGACGCTGCTCTCCTCTCCCTGTTTTCCACATTGCCCTCCTGGCATATCACTCTGCTGCTGGGGGGCAGGAACAACTACCTCTGCCCCCTGTAACTCAGCCTGCCGCTGGGGAGGGAGGATACTGCTCTCCTCTCCCTGCACTTTACATTGCCCTCCTGGCATATCACTCTGCTGCTGGGGGGCAGGAACAACTACCTCTGCCCCCTGTAACTCAGCCTGCCGCTGGGGAGGGAGGATACTGCTCTCCTCTCCCTGCACTTTACACTGCCGCTGGGGAATGGAGACTGGGCTCCCAATTCCCTGCCGGACCGGTGGAGAGACCTCGGTCCCATCTCCACTGGCCACCTGGGGTTCTTCCCAGTAAAACTGTACAATATCTTCCCAGCGGAAGGGGTCTGGATCTGGGTCTGTCACCTTACTGTCCTGCTGAGCCTTCCCAATGAAGTGGAAGAGATCTTGGTAGTTTTGCTCCAGTTCCCACTCCAGGGTTGCTAGGTGAGCCAGGTCTTGCTCTACCTCATGGGGGTCATCCCACTCATGCCTAGCCTCCCTCTCATAGAAAATGTCCTGCAGTCTGGTTTGCGCAGGGCTCCCGAAGCCAGGCTCTGCAAAGGACTCCCATAACAAGCCAGGACCATCAAATTCTTCTCCCTCTGGCTTGTCATGTTCGGCTGTCCAGGGTATATACTGTGCCATATACCACCAGAGCGCCTGGTAGGCATCCTCCAGCCATAGCTCCTGCCATACCCGGTGCTCTAGTTCCTTCACCCATCCCTTCAGGGGCTGCTCTCCCAGGAAGGGTATCCGCAGTGCCAGTCGTGTCTGCCATCGCTGCTTTTCACTGGGGAGACTCTTGCCCCGCTGGTACTGTACGTTATCCAGGGCCTGGTACCAGATGCCTTTCCTTAATGCATCCCGGTCATCCATGTCACCCTCATTGTACTCCACTGCTGGTTCCATCTTGGTGCTGTCAGGGTCGCTGTACTCAGACATGCGTTGCCCTCAAATTGTAAATCCAAAGAAATGGTGTTCTGTAGCTGTCCTTCTGGCTGTAGGAACGATCCCGCCGCTTGCCACCAATTGTAACGGACCGTTTCAGCATAAAAGGGGAAAAATCCGTTTAGGCGATAATCCCCTTTTCCCAAAAAGGCACAGCTACTGTAAAAGCACCAAAACTCACGAACTGGATATAGGTGAATAAGGTAGCACTCCAGCTGGAACCTCACAAATAGCTGCTAGCAGATGAATAGGAAAAGCAGACATCAGCTTACACTCCTGGCAGTCAGCTTACCATCCAATCCCCCCCAAGAACGAGACGACACTTCATTTTGAGGGTTAAGCAGGAACTCTAGACTGGGACACCCAGTCTGGCTTTTATTTCCAACTCACACATACAGGCCACACCCAGGGGGAGGCATAAAATAACCAATGACGTAGATGTTACATCCCACACATCCCCTCCCCTTAGTGTGACACATAATCCCATTATGCATACAGTTCAACATATACTTTTACACAACTTTCATAACTTTAAAACCATACATCACATTCACATAAAAATACATATCCTCAATCAATCCAGTCAGGGGAACAACATATTAAAAAAATGGCATGGATCAGACCAGGGGTTCAAAAGTTACTAAAAGTATATTTTATTCCCCATGGCTCAAACAGTAAAAGTAAAACATCCCCACAATGCATCCTGGCTTCCTCCCTTCTGCCCTGGAGATAATTGGAGAAGGAATCTAATTATCCAGGACTAGAGGCAGACTCCATTAACCACATGGTTGCAAAACAACATAAAACTCTTTAAAATACATAAAGTCACATTTTATACATTAAACACAGACATTTAACATATCCCCAGATAGCTCAGGTCTGCGTGCACATTATTAGGTGAATGGCACGCAGACCACACAAATACAGTTTAATTGCCATGGAGCCAAAGTCTTTCCCATAGTCTTTCATTATATGAATAGGCTCCATGGCATAGCCATCTGGGGGGTATCACTGCTCACACAGGGCAAGCACCGAATGGCCCCACTGTATTTAAAGGGCCAGAATGAGTGACATGCACTCTGTTAGGGCCGAATACTGTTTGTAAAGGGCCCAATCTCCCAGGGCCATAGTCCAAAGGCAGCAGGCAGGCAACCAGGCTCCTCCAATACAATGTGGCGAGATTGGTTTCGTCACAGCTTGTTACTCAGAAAATGAATACCAAACGTAACTCAACATTAGAGGAACAATTGCTGCTACTTCGGAGTACAAGCTAAAAACGGTTTGTACAACATTTTATTTTTCCATTAGTTGCTGAATTGATTTATTTTTGCTTTGTTTGTTTTATCTTTTGTTTTGTTTTCTTCTTCTATTACTTCTTCTAATATTGAAATATTTGCTGTACATAATTTGTGGTATAAAATATCTGCATAATGAGATAAATGGATAGATGGATGGATTCGTGAGTGGGTGAGTGAGTGGATGGGTGGATAGGTGGGCATGTGTGTGGTTTGGTAGGTGGACGAGGGGTTGGTACATATTGATGGAATGAATGCTGATAAACATCAACAAATAGCCTTCTAGAGCCTGGAGCAAAAATCTGTTAAAAAAAAATAAATGAATAAATAAATTACAAAAATGGCTACAAGAGGCAAAATGGTTAAAAGATGAGCCGGCTTCCACAACTCTTAATAGCAGTATATTCACAGACAGATAATACATTTGGGCTAAGCTACCCAATAATTGCAGAATCCAATGAAACGATTCAGAAATCCCTAACCTATAGCAGTAGAATTGCAGACAGTTAATGTAGCAATGCGAAATCCAATATCTATTGTGGGATAAAAATGTTACTGTATGCATTGCACCTTCCTTGTCACGATGATGCATGGACTTCTTTAATGTTTCGGTAAATAAAATACATTGTTAATTTTTCTAAATTATATTTTAGTTGCATAAATTGTTATTAGTAAGTCACCTAAAAGTTCTCAGAACAGACCCGTCCTTGGCCAGATCCTCACTCACACACCTAAAATTAAACTATCCTTCTTTGTCCGTTTCAAATTTGATTTATATGTAGAGTGAGCAAGTTAGCATCTGTGCTGCAATTTTTGGAGCCTGGAAGCAAGACCTCAGCGACGGCTACAGGACAACTTATCCAGGATTTGCAATAGTGGAAAACCCCACAGGTTTTTGTGAAGAAGGAAAAAGAAATTGGGGACTGTAGAGCAGGTTGGCACAGACCACGAGTGGGTGGATATTTTAGCCCGATTTTTTTTAATTTTTCAAGCAGTTGTGGGGTTGAATACAGCATATTGAATTAGATTTTTTCTGGGATTGACCTTTAGTGGGTGATGCTATTAACCGGTATGTTGCCTTCCTTGAATACTTAAAACCTTCGGAGAAATTGCTTATTGGCATTTTTGCTCCCAACTACATTATTAAATCAACTCACAGGAGCAATAGATTACTGATCTGTGAGAGGATAAACATCTATCAATTAGCGATAACCATTCATAAACAGAGCAGATGCCTCTTACTGAAGAGCTTATTCATTGGCCGCTGAAAGAGTGGCCCCACATGAGACATATGGGAAAACCACAGGTGGAGAGTAATTAAAGGATTAACTAAAGACTAAAGATAATTAAATAAACAACACAAAAAACAGCTAGAGATGTCCACAATACAAATGAAGCGAAAAACACTCAGACTTAAGACACTTGGTTTTACACTATCCCAGCTTTTCATTTTTCATTAATTTATCTAGATATCATAGCAAGAGAAAAAAATTGCAGCAGAATACTACAAAGTTGTTATTTTTGTGATGAAAATACATCGAAACCACAAAAGAATATCTGCACTGAAATTAAGTGGAGCATGTTCTTACAGGATCCCTTAGATAATATATAAGGGTGATAAAAATGACAGTGAACAGGAAATACCCACTGACACCAATGGCAAACCAATTAAAATATAGGACTACTTTGGTTTTTAAATAATTTAGTTTCATAATAGTCTTATAGTTACCAACGTCATTTAAAGAGTGCCAACATATTCACCAGCACATTCTAATTATGCAGTGGGCCATAAAATAGATTTAAGCACTACGGAATCTGTTGGCGCTATATAAATGGCAATAATAATATATATATATGTATATATATTAATGCCTGTAATTGTGGGAGGGTCTCGGAGCTCCCCGTCGGCTTATCAGATTCAGGTTCCATGTAGGGGCTTTCCTTCGGTCCCCTCAGCCATTGAGTAGACTACATATTACGCCCAAGTTCGACACGCTACATTGTGTGGGGGTACATATGCCTCTCAGGCTGCACTATTTGGTCGGCTCAGGGGTTGGCTAGTTCACTATATTCTTGCTGTGGGTTTTCTGCCGCTGTGTGACAAATTCGCCCAAGTCTCATGTACCATATTCATTATTAATGGCACACTCAGCTATTAATTATGTTAACAATTTTGCAGGGTTTTTGACCTGCATTTGGACATATGTTTTCTATAAATGGGATGAAAGCCTCTGTTGGACAATTAGGTTATTGCAATTGGACAGCCTCTATTGGCCAATTAGATTATTGCAATTGGACAGCCTCTATTGGCCAATTAGATTATTGCAATTGGACAGCCTCTATTGGACAATTAGATTATTGCATTTGGACAGCCTCTATTGGACAATTAGATTATTGCAATTGGACAGCCTCTATTGGACAATTAGATTATTGCAATTGGACAGCCTCTATTGGCCAATTAGATTATTGCAATTGGACAGCCTCTATTGGCCAATTAGATTATTGCAATTGGACAGCCTCTATTGGACAATTAGATTATTGCAATTGGACAGCCTCTATTGGACAATTAGATTATTTCAATTGGACAGCCTCTATTGGCCAATTAGATTATTGCAATTGGACAGCCTCTATTGGCCAATTAGATTATTGCAATTGGACAGCCTCTATTGGACAATTAGATTATTGCAATTGGACAGCCTCTATTGGACAATTAGATTATTGCAATTGGACAGCCTCTATTGGACAATTAGATTATTGCAATTGGACAGCCTCTATTGGACAATTAGATTTTTTTCTACAATTAGCTTTTTGTTCAGATTGGTCTTTCAGTGTCTTCAGTCTTCAGCAGCACTTTTAGTCTGGAAATGTTTACTTTTCCCATCTCATTTGGCTTAAGTTATTGTGTTAATTACATGCCTTTAGCGGCATTTTTCATATAAATTTATGTTTGCTTGTCAGTCCACATTCGGCCGTATTGTTTTATGTCTATTAAATCTGTGATATTGCCTTTATAACATATCTGGCCCTCATTTTGGCCTCTCTAAATTGTATGTGTAAACTTTTTCTATTATTAGTGGTTTGTACTGAATTTTTTTCTCTCTCCTTATCAAACATAGGTATTGCAAGTACTTTGTAGGCCTTCGCTAGGCCTGAATCTAACTTTCCTATTTGATTCATATTAACCCTGCACTTAAACTGTTAAGGTATATACATATTTTTATACTATTTTACCGTACCATTGCATGCATTTCTCTGTATATTATTTCAATAGTCGATTCGGTCAGTTTTTCAGCCTTCTCACTCATTTGTATATGTAAGTATTCGGTCCTCATGTTGGCCTCGCTACCATGGGGGACACGGGCTTGATTGTTGTGAATTGTTGTTTCTAATTACTTGGCCTAGGCAGGGCCATGTACATATGCTCATTTGTATACAACAATAAAACAAATGATATTTTGCGCTGTTTTTGCACTTGTTTTATTGTCGTATATATTTGTATGGTGAAATTGGAGTGATTTTTTTAACGGTGAATACAGCTGCACTTGTCTCACGTTTAGCGCCAATTTACACATATTTGTTTTTAATGCTAATTTGTATGCCTATATGTCAGATATTTCCATTTCATTTCACAAACATTTTCTTTGTAGTAGTTTTTTATTTTTTCTGTTCCAGTTAGTGAGTTTATTTCTGTCTTACTATCATTTTGAATCGACCTTGTTACCTTACTGTTTGTTACTTTTGGATTCCTACATCCTATCTTCTTTGACAGGGGTACCTATTTCTGCATGTCCTTATTAATGACAGGTTGATACTTTACGGTATTTATAATGTTGTATATTTTACATACGGGTTCATACCCTTTCTTGTTTCATCTATTGCAAGCAGGAATCTACTACATAGTAGTATCAGTGCCTCCCCAGCCATGGGGTAGTTAGTTTTTCGCCTCTAGTTAGCAAGACCGTTCTAACTAGTAGGTGGTGTTTGGCATTACAGATGATTTACTTTTTAGGTAGGTCGCATTAATCAAATCAAGAAGAGGATCTTTCTCTCTCCAGCACACCCAGTAGGCCTTGCACTCCAGTCCTGTTGAATCCCAGGACCCCACGTCTGCTGTATCGCTAAGGTGTTGGACGAACCCCAAGATCTCAGCTGATCTTCGACATAGAATGTATCTTCTTCTCTGCCAAGGATGGCGGAAATCTACACTCTCCTCTGAATGCATCTGCAGGCTTGGCACCAGTGCACAGGGAGACAGTACGGACAGCCTAAGAGAAGTGCACGGGCCGATGTCCACAATTACATCCTTTCTGCTGTCTGGTAACAAAATTGGAATCTTCCAACACAAGGCCCACTAACCTTCCTCTGGATATTCCAGCTCCAGTTCCCTCACATTCTGTCGGGTATGGTAGCACTTATTTTATTCCCTTTCCACTCCTCTTACATCACTAGTAATAATCCCTGCACACCAGGTTCCCCCCTCTATCAGAAAGGACACTTTCAAAAAGCAAGGATGTAAACCTGGTATCTTTGTAAATCACTTATCAGAATCTTATCAAGAATAAGTCCTATAGCTATGGTAACTTGTCAGTGGTTCTTAAAAGGAAACTATAGTGCCAGGAAAACAAACTTGTTTTCCTGGCACTTCAGCTTCCCCTTCTGTCAAGGTCCCCCCATGGTGCAGAAGGGGTTAATAACTTCTGTCCCTTCTGTCACTTACCTGCTTCCAGCGCCGATGTCCCTCGGAGCTGGCTCAGCTCCGCCCACGGCAATGGCTGCGCTTTTTTAGGTTCTCCCCATAGGAAAGCATTATTTAATGCTTTCCTATGGGGAATCCGTCGACGCTGGACGTCCTCATGCATAGGTAGACAGCCACTATAGGAGGACTTAACCCTTTTTTATAAAAACTACAATAATTACATGCTCAGGGTTAAGGGCGACGGGAGTGGGCACCAAGACCACTTTAATGGGCTGAAGTGGTCTGGGTGCCTACAGTGTCCCTTTGAGGCCAGGGACCCAAGACTAAACAAAAAACTTGAAACCTCCGTCTTGTGCTATTTATTCATCAACTTCTCCTTCTACCAATCTGTGTTCCTGTAAAGCAGACCCATCCCCTACTTGGGCTTACCCTAATTTCTCTAGCAAGCCTGAACGTGGTTTGAAAGATAAGTTGGGGCTACCCATTGTGTTCCTGAGCAAAACACAGGTTTGTAACAAATCAGAGCAGACACATGCATCTTCAGTGCCTACAGATTGTCACACGTTTGCTCACAGTGTTTTAAGGCACATGCGAAGTCCACATGGCCTTCTAAATTATTGCCCAATGACTGACCGCAAAGTCAACTTTGACAACCTATCTTTCTATCTTAAATCTCACCTTTCTCACTTAGTGAGATTTCTGCTTCAAGGTTTTACTGAGGGTTTTCAAGCAGCTACTGTAGAACTTCCTGTAGGCCACCAATGATCCTCTCACAGTAAGACACGTTGATTGAGGAAGAACTTCATCAGGGTTTCATGTTGGGTCCAGTTTATCACCTCTCCCCCTCCCCCCCCCCCCCCCCCACCCCTTTTTTTTCTTCCTGGGACACAAACCACATTGGTATTGCTGTAACTCCAATAAAAAAACAAATGATAATTGACCTTGCCCCTCCTCATTTCTCACTCACACCCAGTATCAACTTATGTATTCCTTCTAAAGAATTTTCTCTTCATTATGTTACCGTGGATAACACCATTCAAGCAAACTTGAAAGCAGGTAGGGCCACCTGGCTCAATAAAACCAATATTTCCAATGCTTTTAAGGTGCTACCTATTCCTCCTTTATTGTGGCACATTCATGGTATCAAGTGGAGAGAGAATCATGATTTTGCTATAAGATTTACATTTGGGGCTAAGAGTAGCCCTAAATTTTGATATTTTTGCAAAGACACACTGTTGGCTACTCCTCAATGTGGCAAGGTGCCTCACAGTGATTTACTATTTAGATTACTTTTTGTCGGTAGAAGATGGTGGCAACACCCCTTCCCCCCTCCCCCCCCAAGCATACTCAGCACCCCTGCATTATTCTCTAAACTGTGGGTCCTACCTTCTCCTGACAAGACATAGGCAGCAAATTGGTGTGCTTAGGCTTCTTTTGGACTCCACTCTTATTCAGTCCGGTCTTCATAATGAGCAAATTTAAGCGTATCCGCAAATACATGGTCAGGTTCCTTTATATAGGATCCTGAAAACGTAAAGATCTTTAGTCCCTACTGCGATCCCTTAACTTCACTATGTGCATTATACCTCAAGGTAGATCCTTCTTATCATGGCTGCTTTGCCTCTTACTGGGCCTTCCTAATGACCACACTGTTTTACTAGATCCCCCGGCCCGGACTGATTTAGCCATGTGGCAAGACTTTTTTACTCATTGGGACGGAATAACCATGTTCCTCCTCTGTCCGACCAGTTCCCAATATTCTGGACTGATGCTGGAGCCTATTCTGGCTTTGCTGATATTTATATTGATTTATGGTTTAGGGACAAATGGCCTATAGAGACTGTTGGGTTACCCTTCGTTCAGGAGACGTCCGCCTTTATGAGATTTACCTAATTGTGGCAGCAACACATACGTGGAGTAGGCTATGGTCCAGCAAGGCTGTAAAATGCAGTCATATACACATTTTTGTCTTAAGATAAACAGAAAAAAAAAGCACAGATCATTGTATAATTATTCTTACAAATTCCAAGACCAACCAATCATTAGAAATGCCCTTATATCCCACTGAGAACAATTGGTGCCTAGTCAAAGTCCTAGATTGCTAGTGACAAACCATCACAGACAAGTCAGCCAATACACCCCTTCTCACACTTCAAGGTTATCCATTTACCATACACAAGATCCAGCACACTCACTTATTCACTAAACAGCAACTTCAATGTTGACAGATTTTATTAGTTTTTTTTTTCTTTTTTAAACACCTAATCTAGGCAAAAATAATGGGGGTTTAGTTACATTATATGATCATACATTGCATAAGCCTGCCACATTAATGTACTCCATCTTTGGCAGGTCCTACTCTAACAGCCTAATGTCTGCTCTTATGAGATTAACCCACTTACTTGGGGGGGAAAAAATCCATCTGGGGCTCTCTGCAGCACAAGGTTAAATAGGGCCCTGGAATATGGCACCTTTGAAAGGGAGGGGTGCAAAACCAAGGAGTTGGCTAGTCTCCCAAATATATAGGGGGCTGCACTCACCTGAACATGCATAAATGGGGATGCTGCTGGGGGTCAATTTATACAATACACAATGAATTTCATGTGTATTTTATGTTTGGACTTTGTTCCTAAAACTTGGTCTCAACTCTGCTTCCTTCACTGGTCATCCCTTCGGAATTAGGGCAGCATCCAGTGTTGACACCCTGATTCAAATCATTAAAAGGCTAAGACAGTGGAAGTTCTCAGTATATAACATATATTCCTCAACCAGTGGCGTACATACCAGGGTCGCAGGGGTCACGGCTGCGACCGGGACCGGCCCATCAGGGGGCCCGGCCGCCCCTGCGACCCTGTTTTTACCCACTGGGCCAGCCTCTTCTCCTGGGGGCCCCAGGAGCCAGCCACCTCAGGGCCCCCCGAGGCTGGCCCTGCTTACACCCGGCGGGCAGTCAGGCTGGCCGGTGCGCGAGGGAGCACTCTCCCCTGAGTGCTTCCTCTTCAGCTCCCTCGCGCACCGCACTGATACCGGAGCCGGAAGATGACGTCATCTTCCAGCGCCGGCATCCCTACGCGGCACGCGAGGGAGCTGAAGAGGAAGCACTCAGGGGAGAGTGCTCCCTCGCGCACCAGCCTGACTGCCCGCCTAGGAGCCCAGCAGCACCACTGGACCCCAGGGAATCCCCTCAGCACTCCAAAAGGTAGGGAGGCTGGGGGGATTAAATAAAAAAAAAAAAAACATGTGTAAGTGTGTGTGAGTGTTAGTGTGTGTGTGAGTGTTAGTGTTGGTGTTTGTGTTAGAGTGTGTGTGTCTGCTAGTGAATGTCAGTGAGTGTGTTACTGTGTGTGTCTGTGTGTATTTGTCAGTGAGAGTGTATGTTTTGTAAGTGAGTGTGTATATGTCTGCTGCTGAGTGTGTCTCTGTCAGTAAATGTGTGTGTCTGTTAGCTAGTGTGTATGCATTTGTTCGTGAGAGTGTGTGTGTGTGTGTGTGTGTGTCTTCAGCACTTACCTTTCTCCAGTGCCGGAATCCCATGGCGCTGGGGATCTCTCCGCCTCTCAGCTCCGAATGCGCATGCACGGCAAGAGCCGCGCACGCATTCAAACCGCCCATAGGAAAGCATTACTCAATGCTTTCCTATGGACGTTCAGTGTCTTAAAATGGCGGAAGCTCCTCTAGCGGCTGTCAGTGAGACAGCCACTAGAGGCTGGATTAACCCTCAGTGAAACATAACAGTTTCTCTGAAACTGCTATGCTTTCAGCTGCAGGGTTAAAACTAGAGGGACCTGACACCCAGACCACTTCATTGAGCTGATGTGATCTGGGTGTCTGTAGTGGTCCTTTAAGTGTGTGTGCATTTGCATGCACTGGCGTACATACCGCGGTTGCAGCCCTGCAACCCCTGCGACCAGGTGCCCGCCGCCATGTGTTGCTGCCCCGGCCCGCGCAGAGTAAGCGCGAGGGGGGGGGGCCCACGGATCAATTTTCGCACCGGGGCCCCATGGGTCATGTGTACGCCACTGTCCTCAACCTAAGAAAGAGTTAAGGAAAGCTTTTATGAATTTAGCTTTATAATATGTGTAATAAAGTGTGCTTTCTTTTGCATCCTTTTGCTCTCTGATTTACAGGCCTACCTGAACGTCAGGATAGGACACAACTGACTTACACAATTACTAGTTTAACAAAACAGCTTTTATGTTGCTGAACACAAGTATTAAGGACAAAGGCATGTAATTGTGGGAGGAAATTAGTGGCCTTGTTTAACCCCATTCCTCCCTGTTACCTTGGCCATTCCGTTCTGGTCATCCCACCCAGGAGGTCTGTCTAAAAAGTTTAGCCATTATTAATATATCAATGTAACCTGGCAGCCACAGAGAGTGGACTGGAATGTGCATACATGAACAAAGGAGGGCTCACTGTACTAGTCCGTGGATGCACTAGACTGTGTTGAGTGAGCAAGTGTACTGTGTGGCCATCGCATTCAAACTGACTGAGCGACTAGAGCAACAAATCGAATTCAGATTTTGCGTTAAGCATGCACATTCCTCCATGGAAACCATGCAGATGGCTTTCAGGTATGATGCAGTGAGTGCGGCACCTATAAAAGTATGGCACAAATGCTTCAAAGATGCTCAAGAATCTGTTGAAAGATTTAGCACCATGCAACTTCTGGCTTTTCCCAAAACTAAAAATCACCATTGAAAGGGAAGATATTTCAGACCGTCGAAATTCAGGTACACAAGATGAGGCAGCTGATGGCAATTCCAACAAAGGATTTTGAAGAGTGGGAGAACTGTGTGAGGTCCAAAGGTCCAAGAGTCGGCATTGTCCTATGTAAAATGTATCTTCTTTACTAAATGTCTCTTTTTCATATTACACGGCTGGATACTTTCCAGACAGAACTTGTACATATAGTTTTGGAAAAATGACAGCAAAGTTATATGCACTTTTCAAGGGCTGTTTGTACACTTCTTTAAAGCTTCATATGACATAATATTGTGCTACAACTTATTAAAAGTTATTTTCACAACAGCTTCTCTTTCTCCTCCGTCCGTGGGGAAGAATACGCTTTGATTTACTGTAGCATATACTTCTGTGAGCCGACTCAGCAGAAAATATCAAAAAAGGGCTCTCTCAATATTTGTTACAGAATATCTGACTATAAACTCCTGTACCTTCATAGGTTCACTGTGATACTGGAAATTGTTATTGCTAACCCACAGTGGGCAAGCTTTATCAATGGAAGGCAGGTGAGACTTTTGGGGTGAAGTGCAAATGGCTGACATACATTTTTTGGTTGCCATGCTGATTGGCAATTCTATCGGTTTTTTTTTACCCCTCTGAATATCAACTATTTTGCCCTGAAACAAATCTCCACTAGAAGTACGATACATTTAATTTATTTGATCAATATCTAAGGCAGTTTATAGAGCTTTACCTCCTTCTCGCTTGAGTCCAAGACTCTCAAAAGTATTTTGAAACTAAAAATGTGTTCCTTAATTTACAGAACTTAATTTGTTATAAATTATTTTAATGGAAAACTTAATTGATCAACAACAAAAAAGTAAACGAGGAAAATAAATCCTAAACTGTTGGTCTGTTAACACAAATAAGCTTGGAAAAGTATATTTTGTAAACCGATCAAGGACAGAAAAAGCGACCTGCCGCTGAGGTTAACAGATTTATGTATGAGCTGGTTTTAAGTCAAGACAGTTTCTTGGCTATAAGGCAGGAAATCCATGGCTGCAGAATGGGTTTGTCTTTTATAATAACACGAAATATGTTAATTCAGTTAAAATTAATATATAAATTTGTTAGAGCTGTCAGAATAATGGTAACAATGAATATTTAAATAATGTTCCAGCGTGATTTGGCAAGGTGATTACAAATAGGTCAATAAACAGGCAGATTATCAAATAAAATAAAGTAGCAAGCTATTAAATACATTTTAACAATAGGGTTACTGCAGTATGGGCCACTATGAAAGGGACACTATAGTCACCTGAACAACTTCAGCTTAATGAGGTTGTTCAGGTGAGAACTATAGCTCCCTGCAGCCTCTCTTATGTAAACACTATTTTCTAGGAAAATACTGTGTTTACATTGAAAGCTAGGAACACCTCCAGTTGCAGTCACTCAGAGTGAACCAGAGGGATTTCGGAGTTGATGGAGGCATAATATGTACTCAGATCTGCTGTCAGCAGAGCACAGGGCAGCACTGTGCACAGCATCCTGTGATTCAGTATCTCCTCCCTCTGCATGCAGACACTGAACTTTCCTCATAGAGCTTCATTGATTCAATTAATCTCTATGAGGAGATGCTGATTGGCCAGGGCTGTGTTTGAATCATGCTGGCTCTGCCCCTGATCTGCCTCTATGTCAGTCTCAGGCAATCCTATGGGGAAGCACTGTGATTGGATCAGGCTACCACATGTCAGCAGACTAAAGATGTCGCGAACATAACATTTTCTGTTCGCGAACGGCGAACACGAATTTCCGCAAATGTTCGCGAACCGCCATAGACTTCAATAGGCAGGCGAATTTTAAAACCCACAGGGACTCTTTCTAGCCACAATAGTGATGGAAAAGTTGTTTCAAGGGGACTAACACCTGGACTGTGGCATGCCGGATGGGGATCCATGGCAAAACTCCCATGGAAAATTACATAGTTGATGCAGAGTCTGGTTTTAATCCATAAAGGGCATAAATCACCTAACATTCCTAAATTGTTTGGAATAACATGCTTTAAAACATCAGGTATGATGTTGTATCGATCAGGTAGTGTAAGGGTTACGCCCGCTTCACAGTGACAGACCAAACTCCCCGTTTAACGCACCACAAACAGTCCATTTGCACAACCGCAAACTCCCCATTTGCACAAGGTTGGATACCAAGCTAGCCATGTCCCGTTCCTTGTCCTCACTGATGTCATTGAAGGTCTCTTCCTCCACCCAGCCACGTACAACACCAAGGGTCCCCAAAAGGTGACAACAAGCCCCCTGGGACGCCTGCTGTGTTTGGTCTTCCACCTCCTCAAAGCCACCTTCCTCCTCTGACTCCTCTTCTTCAGACTCCTCTCTCTGCATTGCCTCTTTCTGCGTTATTATAAGGTGTGTTAAGTAGTTTTATTCTTATCAGTTTAATCCCTGTTACATCCCCTATCAGGGGACGTGTATATGGCATCGATTATAGGAACCGGGAGATGGAAAAAGATGCTTGTTCGGTCCTCCTACTTCAAATTTGGGGCACTGTGCGTGCAATCTAATGTGCCACCAGATAGGAGTGGTGTGTTAAGTAGTACTATTCTTATCAGTTTAATCCCTGTTACGTCCCCCTCATCAGGCCTTTTTTAGTCGAATGTATCGCCCACTGTCAGTCCCTTTGGGATCCATCTTAATAAAGGTGAGGTAATCTAGACTTTTTTGACCTAGGCGACTTCTCTTCTCAGTGACAATGCCTCCTGCTGCACTGAAGGTCCTTTCTGACAGGACACTTGAAGAGGGGCAGGCCAGAAGTTCTATCGCAAATCGGGATAGCTCAGGCCACAGGTCAAGCCTGCACACCCAGTAGTCAAGGGGTTCATCGCTCCTCAGAGTGTCGATATCTGCAGTTAAGGCGAGGTAGTCTGCTACCTGTAGGTTGAGTCCTTCTCTGAGGGTGGACCCCGAAGGGCTGTGGCGATGCGTAGGACTTAAAAAGCTCTGCATGTCCTTCATCAACAACACGTCTGTAAAGCATCCTGTCCTTGCCGGCGTGGTCGTGGGAGGAGGCGGATTACTTTCACCTCTTCCCCTGTTAGATTCCCATTGTGCTGTGACATCACCTTTATATGCTGTGTAAAGCATACTTTTTAATTTATTTTGGAACTGCCGCATCCTTTCCGACTTTGGTAACTTGGTAACATTTCAGGCACTTTCTGCTTATACCGAGGGTCTAGTAGCATGGACACCTAGTACAGGTCATTCGCCTTCAACCTTTTTATACGAGGGTCCCTCAACAGGCACGACAGCATGAAAGACCCCATTTGCACAAGGTTGGATGCCGAGCTACTCATGTCCCATTCCTCGTCCTCAGTGATCTCACTGAAGGTATGTTCTTCCCCCCAGCCACGTACAACACCACGGGTACCAGATAGGTGACAACGAGCACCTTGGGATGCCTGTTGTGGTTGGTCTTCCTCCTCCTCCTCAAAGCCACATTCCTCCTCTGACTCCTCTTCCTCACAATCCTCTTCCAGCGTTGCCGCAGGTCCAGCAAGCGAAGCTGATAAGGCTGTTTCTGGTGGTGATGGTGACCACAACTCTTCCTCTTCCTCTTCACGCTCAGCTACGGCCTGATCCAGCACTCTTCGCAGGGCACGCTCCAGGAAGAAAACAAATGGCATGATGTCGCTGACGGTGCCTTCGGTGAGACTGACTAGGTTTGTCACCTTCTCAAAAGGACGCATGAGCCTACAGGCATTGCGCATGAGCGTCCAGTTGGTGCGGAGTCAGCCACTGATCCACCTGTGCGTTCAGGGCGGACAGGAGTGCTGGTCCGGTGTGACTCTCTGCTTTCAGGCAAGTCAACCCCAAGACGGCATGACCCTGCCGTATCCGGGATGTGGAATAGTACCTGGGGAGCTGAGGGGGTGCCGTTGATGTGGAGCAAGACGCAGTAGCAGAAGAGGACCCAGCCGAGGAGGTTATGGAAGAGGATGGAGTAGGGGGAGTAGAGGAGGTGGCAGCAGGCCTGCCTGCAAATCGTGGCGGTGTCACCAACTCCTCTGCAGAGCCACGCATTCCATGCTTGGCAGCCGTCAGCAGGTTTACCCAATGCGCAGTGTAGGTGATATACCTGCCCTGACCATGCTTTGCAGACCAGGTATCAGTGGTCAGATGGACTTTTGCCCCAACACTGTGTGCCAGACATGCCATTACTTCCTTTTGCACAATCGAGTACAGGTTGGGGATTGCCTTTTGTGCAAAGAAATTTTGGGTACCTTCCACTGCGGTGTCCCAATAGCTACAAATTTTTGGAATGCCTCAGACTCCACCAGCTTGTATGGTAAAAGCTGGCGGGCTAAGAGTTCAGACAAACCAGCTGTCAGATGCCGGGCAAGGGGGTGACTTTGTGACATTGGCTTCTTACACTCAAACATGTCCTTGACAGACACCTGAATGTGGGCAGATGAGCAGGAACTGCTCAAGGCGAGAGACGGAGTGGTGGATGGTTGAGAGGGGGCAAGGAGGACAGCAGTGGTTGACGTGGCTGAAGATGCTGAACCAGGATGAGGATGGCGGCTGAGTTTGTGTGCTGCTTGTACTCATGTGTTGATCCCATAGGCGTTTGTGATGTGCGATCATGTGCCTTTGCAAAGCAGTTGTACCTAGATGGGTGTTGGACTTCCCACGTTTCTTTTGGCACAGGTTGCAAATGGCATCGCTGTTGTCAGAGGCAGACACAGAGAAAAAATGCCACACTGCTGAGCTCTGCAATGACGACATTCTGGTGGTGGCAACAGCATGCATTGATTGGCGTGGTGTCTGTCTGACTGTGCCACTAGCTCCTTGCGACGACCTCCCACTGCTTCCAACTCGTCTCCTCCTCCTCTCTGTCTCCCCCTCTGAACTTTCCCCCTGTTCTTCTTCTCTTCTAGCAGGGAACCCACGTGACATCCATGGACGCATCGTCATCATCAACCCCTTCACTTGTATCTGACAACTCAGCAAAGGAAGCAGCAGCGGGTACAACATCATCATCATCACACCGTACGTCCATGTGTGTAATACTGCCTGACTGAGACATATCCCTGTTATCTACATCCTCTGGCAAGAATGGTTTGCGCATCACTCATTTCTTCCAACTGATGTGTAAATAACTCCTCTGACAGATCAAGTGAAGCGGCTGTGGTTCTAGTGTTGGTGGTGGCAGCAGGCGGGCAAGTGGTAACTTGAGAGGTGCCCGAAGCTAAGCTGGAGGAGTATGGTGTGTCAAGGTTCCGAGCGGAAGCTGTAGAAGATTGGGTGTCCTGTGTTAGCCAGTCAACTATGTCCTCATAACTTTTCGAGTTCAGGGTACGTGGCCTCTTAACACTGGGCATTATTCTAAGGCCAAAGGGAATCACAGCACCACAACCACGACGGCCCCTGCGGGGTGGCCTGCCTCTGCCTGTCATTTTTTTTTCGATTAGTGGTACTATGCGTGCAAGCTACTGTGACAACAGATATGAGTGGCACTGTGCACTGGCAGAAGTTGGCAGAGTAGACGCTGTAGGCCTGACACACACGCTTGCAGACAACTAACTGCTATTCAATCTATTACAGTCAAATTTCTAGTTTTTTTTTAAATGTACACTACTGTTACACCAGATATGAGTTGCACTGGTGTGACACTGTGCCCTGGCAGGCCCTGAAACGCACACTTGTGAAGGAAACTGACTGCTATTATATTACAGTCAAAATTCTAGTTTTTTTTAATGTACACTACTGTTACACCAGATATGAGTTGCACTGGTGTGACACTGTGCCCTGGCAGGCCCTGAAACGCACACGCGTGAAGGAAACTGACTGCTATTATTTCACAGTCAAATTTCTAGATTTTTTTTTTAAATGCAAGCTATTGTGACACCAGATATGAGTGGTGGCACTGGGCAAGTGGGCACAGTATACGCTGTGAGCCTGACACACACGCTGGCAGGTAGGCAACTGCAATTAGATTACACAGAAAAAAAATAAAAATAAATAAAAAAGCAGACTGATGTTCTAGCTCTAAAAAGGGCTTTTTGTGGTGGTGTCCTTACAGCAGAGATCAGATGAGTCATTCAGGACTGTAGTGGACACTGAATACACTAGCCTAGCTATCGATTTCCCTATTAAATCAGCAGCAGCTACACTGTCCCTCCTCTCACTAAGAATGCAGCTTCCGTGGGGGGCGGGGCCTGGCCAGCATGGCGGACGGACGTGCATGAAGTGAGCTCCCTGCATACAGCCTGCAAAGGGAGACCCACAGAGGGAATAATACCTTTTGGAGGTTGCTCACTGAACACTTACCTGTTCCTGAACACCAGGGAGCTTACCCGATCAAGTTTGTAGCAGCCTATGACTACGCACTGTCCTGCGGCCTATCTGCTCTGGGGGTTCTGTGGCAGGGAGAAGCGGCCGATCTCCCGGCCTGGAGCTCTTATCGTGTCTGCACCTCATATCTACAGCCCCGTTTCTCCCCCCCCCCCCTGGACCGGTGGGGGTTATCCCGGTCCCTACCAGGGAAAGGCTAAAGTAACCCACAAGGCTAAATGGCCACTACTCACCCTAACAAAACAAGCCATCATGTCACAGCTAAGATGGCCGCCACTCCGACAGAGCAATCAAGCCCACACTGGGAAGCTAAGTTCCATGCAGCCTTTGATGCTCTCTGTGTAGCCTTCTGGAATCGGATTGAATCACGGCAGAGGGCTTTGCTACTCACCTCACCTAGGATGGAAGAGATCTCAAGAGGTGCCCCCTCATTGTGCTCTCCTTCGGAACAGAGAGCCAGGGGGGATGGCTTGCCAACCAGCCGCCCACGACTGAACAGGACCGATCCCAGAACCTCACAGGTTACTTATACTGAAGCTGGAGGGCTGGGGGGCGACCAGGCATCTTCTACCACAGTGGACTGGGCTTGGGGAGCAAGGGTGCTGATGCGCCGACCTGCTGACCCTCGTGGTCTGAGCGATCCTCTGGTGCACCCGGCAGGCGGTGGAAGCACTACTAAGCGGCACATGGATGCGAGTAGACGACCACTCTCTGAAGCATGTCAGAGGAATTGGCTAAAACATCTCTGCTGCCGAGAATCTAAAATGCCCTTGTTATGAGGTGTAGTCAGTTGTCTAGCATTAAACAGCACTCACCAAGAGGTTATTTAGTCTACTTATTTCTAGTTTTGATTTTCTGATTCACACATGTTGATCTATAACTGGTGGTGTTAATCCCCTTACCCCTCTTCAGTTCAAGCATATGTATTCAAACTTACAAACACTCAACAGGTCTGTCGATTTCCCTATGCCATGCTTTTCGCTTATATCAAGACAAGTTTACCTAGCATGATTGTTTTATATTCTAAAAATGTGCAGTTCCTCTTGACATTTTGTTTCATAACTCTAAGTCTGTATTCCAACGTTTTGCATTGCACCATATGTCATTGTCACTACGTGTATGTTCACTGCACTTCAAAAATAAAGAATTAAAAAAATAAAATAAAAGAAAAATAATGCAGCTTCCGAATGAATCTAAAATGGATGCTGTCCAGGAGGTGGGAGGGTCTGCTGCTGATTGGCTGGAATGTGTCTGCTGACTGTGAGGTACAGGGTCAAAGCTTACTCAATGATGACGAATAGGCCGTGGCGAATGCGAACAAGCTATGTTCGCCGGGAACTATTCGGGACATCTCCACCCCCGACTGCTTGTTTTTCTGAGTCTAACAGCACGCAGAGTTACAGCTTCTGGCTTGAATACAGTAAGATTTTTTACTATCTTTATGGAGGCATGAGGGGCTATATGGTGGTGTTAACACTATAGGGTCAGGAATACATGTTTGTGTTCCTGACCCTATAGTGATACTTTAAAGGGTTACTTCCAAACACCATAACCACTTCAATTAATCGAAGTTGCCATGGTACCGGGAGTCTAAACGTGCAATGTTTCACTTTGAAACACTGAACAGAGTTTAACCCATAAGCTGCTGGAGATTTGCCATTAATAAATGGTCCAAACAAGCATTTTGGGCTAGCTAACGTCAATTTTGTATGAATGTATTTGCAGTGTGCCATCATTGACTAAGAGTGGTCAGCCAACAAATGGCGACTGGATCAGCTCCTGGCTTAGAGGAAGCGAGTCACCCAGGAGAAAAGAAAGCCTCAGAGCCCAAGAAGGCAAACCATTACTAAAACGTTTGGAGAGCCGAGCCAGGGTACTCCATAACCTCTACAGCGGTCCTCCACCGTAATGTAAACCTCAACCCCATTTCACTTTATAAAGAGCAGAAAAAATTCAAAAAATAATTTAGAATTCCTTTTCTTGCGTCACCTTATGACAAATTTTTCTGCTACTGTTAGATTGGCAGGTTTTCTGTGACAGAGAAGCAGATTTCACGGTTTTCCTTTTTTAGGTGAATGATTAAATATTAGACGAAGGGGAATAAAAGCAGTGAGATTTGATTATTATGGTTTATCAACAGAAAAGAAAGTATCAATGAATAGAGGGTGGAATAACAGTTTAATTCATAAGAAAAGGATGCATGGACACAAACCCAGCACATACATGAAAGTAAACACCACTTTCTAATATTTCCTCATTTAGCTGGCCTGGTTTTAAGATGGCAACAGACTCTTCCATAATTTGACTGCACCTCTTAACTATGGCTCAGCTGTCCAATGGATGTTTAAGCTGTCAAAACATGGGGAGGAGAGCTCAACTGCAGCTGTACATATATCTGTTGCTAAAGAAGGAGATCTCAATGTTACATTCTGCACTAAATACGTCCCCAGCTTACAGAGAGGAGCCCTAGGTATCCAATAATACCTGCGTTTCCTGTGTGAGCAGGGATTTAACCCCACTCACACTGCAATCTAGTTATAGGCATTTAAATGCCTTTTGAAGGATCTGCATGCTGTGGTGGTTTCTAGCACTACATGCAGCTCATCTTTCGGTCGGGGGACCACTAAAAATACCCCAGCTGACAGGAGGACAGCCGCTAGAGGTATTGATTGATATCTCTCTTACCTCTTGTATTTGTATGTGTATATTGTACGTTTCTCAACTAATTGTACAGCGCTGCGGAATCTGTGTGCACTTTATAAATAGCAATAATAAATAAATAAATAAAAATCTAAAGTTTAACCTAAATGGCAGGAGTTCCAATCTGTCCTAAAGACATTAAAGCCCACTCTGTGCAAGACAGCATGGAACATCCTAACAGACATGTGTATTTACACTTTTTTGAGGACTCCTTTCAATTCTTTTTCTTCTTTTGCATTAACTTTATTTTAAATAAGGAAAAAGCAAGGGCATCCTGTAATTGTTTTTTTATTCCAAAAATGCTAAATAAGACAAAATTTATTTAAATTAAATTTTTAGCATTAAGGTTAGATATATTGTAAAATGGTACAGTTAAAGTGAAACTATAGTGTTGAAAATACTCATTGCTACGGGACTATAGGTTCCCTTTTACCCACCCCCACTTTTCTGCTAAATATGAATATCTAAAATTACATTACTTACCTCATTAGCAATACCAGCACTCCTTTGCTGCAGCAGCTCACTCTACCTTCAAAGGCATGTTGCTATTTTCACAATCTCCTCCACTATTGCCACTCATAGAGAGGCAATATATTAGAAGTATGCATTTGACGCATAAAGGTACGCTTCTCCAATCAAATGCCATCAGCAGAATGTGATGCTCAGACCGAGATTTACTTGGTCTGGAAGAGGAAAGGTCTATAGTAGCTTTAACGCTGCAATGTAAATATTTGAAGAAAAAAAAAAATTATATATATATATATATATATATATATATATATATATATAAATAAAAAAACAGGACCACTATACCCAGACCCCTTCAAAGGACAAACTCATCCAGACCATTTCATTTAAATCAAACAGAACAAATCAGTCTGTTAATTTCTACAGTTATTAAACCGGTAGTGTCATGCCGAACTTACCTTTCCCCAATCGATTCCTCTTCTCTCCCTCTCTCAGGATCTGTTCTTCTTTTCTTCCTATACGCTATAGTTTTCTTTAAAACTAAAGAAAAAGTAGGGACTATTTCTCTTCTGGAGGTTTCCTACACAGTGACCAGCGGAGGGGCAAAGTGTGCTTCGTTTCCGGTGGTCACAGCAATTTTCCTATGATCCTTCGCTTTTCTCCCTGTTCCCACGATGCTTCCTGTCACTTAGAATGCAATTCGGCAGTTTTGTCGGCGTTCTAACAGTTTCTCCATTCGCGTTAGAACGCAATTTGGGACTTTGTTCGGATCGGAATTTCATTCGAATGAATGAAACTCCGATCCGATTCATTGCTGTGGCTGCATCTTGCAGCTGCTTAGTATACAACTCCCTAATTCCCACGGTATTAGGGAGCTATCTACTAAAAGGCTGAAAGACCTAAATTGGTCTTTCAGACAAATTTACTAATACTAAGTAAAGATTGCTTAGTATTAGTAAATAATATGCCCCTACTCGCTATACCGAGAGTAGGGGCATGTCTAGAAAGCAGTGAGCAGCCTGCTCACTATAAAAACAAAACAAAAAAAAAGAACTATTGGCCCCACCCCTACTGTCCTGCCCCCACCCCTGCGCGGTGGTGGCTATAAATCACAATGTAGGGGGACCTATTGTCCACCCGCTGCTTCCCACCCCTGCGCGGCGGGTGGGGGCCCTAAATAAGGATAAGGGGGGACCTACTGTCCTCCCCCCGGTCTCCACCCCTGAGTGGTGGGTGGGGGCCCTAAAAAACAATAAGAGGGGGGGACCTACTGTCCTCTCCCCGGCCCCCATCCCAGAGCGGTGGGCGGGGGCCCTATATAATAATGGTGGGGGGGACCTACTGTCCTCCCCCACTGGCCCCCACCCATGAGCGGTGGGTGGGGGCCCTAAATAAAAATTCCCCCCCCAATCAAGGTGACAAGGGGTCCCAAGCCCCTAGTCACCGCCGCCCCCCCACCCAAATAAAACTATCCCCTACCTACCACCCTCACCTCACCCAAAAATAGTGAGGGGGGATTAAAATAACTAACCTGTAAAGAAAATTTCAACTTACCATTTGACGTCTTCTTTTTTCCAAAATATTCAAAGCCTTATAAAGCCTTGCTCCGCCCTGCAGTTAGGCTAAGAACCCTGATTGGCTGGTTTAAGCCAATCAGAGTGCTCTTTGTCATTTTACACAGTGTGGGAAAATTCCAAAGAACTTTCCCACGCTGTGTAAAATTACACAGAGCACTCTCATTGGGTGGCTTGAAATCCATCCAATCACAGTGCCCTGTGTCATTTTACACAGCGTGGGAAAGTTCTTTGGAATTTTCCCACGCTGTGTAAAATGACAAAGAGCACTCTGATTGGCTTAAACCAATATAAGCCTTCCCCCGCCCTGCAGAGCTCTGTCTGCGCGGAGCCCTCCATTTTTTTAGCGTTGGGTTTTTTCTTTTTCGTCTGGATTTTTTTTGGCGCTCTGGTTTTTTTATTTTATTTTAAGTTCGACGGGTATGATGGTTTTTCATTTGACCTTTTTGGGGGCTGAAAAATGAAGATTTTAGAAAAAAGAAGACGGAAAATGGTAAGTTGAATTTTTCTTTACAGGTTAGTTATTTTATTCCCTCCTCACTATTTTTTAGGGTGAGGGGGGTAGGTAGGGGGTAACTTTTTTGGGGGTGGGTGACTAGGGGCTTGGGGACCCCTAGTCACCTTTGATTGGGGGGAGGAGGTTTGTTTTATGGCCCCCACCCGCCGCCCAGGGGTGGGGGTCGGGGGGGGGAGAACAGTAGGTCCCCCTCATTATTTTTATGGCCCCCACCCAATGCTCACGGGTGGGGGCGGGGGGAGGACAGTAGGTCCCCCCCCATTGTGATTTATGGCCCCCACCCACCGCGCAGAGGTGGGGGCCAGAGGGGAGGATAGTAGGTCCTCCCCCCTCATTATCTTTATGGCCCCGACCCGCCGACAGGCTGCTCACTGTTTAATGGAAATGCCCCTACTGCGGTATAGCGAGTAGGGGCATTGGGGAGATTCTAATCTCCCTTATGCTATTATGGGGATCATATTGACCCCCATAGAGTGAAAGGGGGACCTGGGGGGCTTATGAAGTGTCGGGGAGCACTGCTCCCTGCCGCTTATATCTTTACATATTACAAGGAGGGAGCTGCGAGCCAGTAGCTCCCTCCTTGTAATAAACTGAACGAACAAACTAACACTGATACTCAGTGTTCGTTTGTTCGTCTGATTTTTCTATTCATTCATTCGTCTGTCTGACGAATGAATGAATGAATGAATGAATGAATTAAAATCCTGTTCGCATGTCCAGGTGTTTAACTGGGCATGTGCGGGAATCTCAGTGCTATCTAGTGTGGGCAGATGACGTGTCCCACAGGGACTTCACCTACCCACACAAAGATGGCGGCGCCCTGAATATAGATCGGGGCAGAAAATAAAGATTAAAAATAGGTAATATGGGGGGGCTTAGGGGCATTTGGGGGTGACTAGGGGGTCAATTGGATGTAGTGGAGGGGGTTTTCAAAAAAAAAAAAAAAAAAAAAAAGGGATTCGGCCATGACAGTGCCGCTTTAAGGTGTAACTGTCAGGAATTATCAAAAATAGAAGGGAAACTTGCATCATCTTGTGTACATATACCAACCACAAATAAAAGTAGCCATCAACTGTGGACACAGCTAATTTGAAGAAAAAGAAAGCCAAATTTAAGAGTAAATGTAAACCTTTTTAAATACAAAAGTTGAATTGTTACTGACAATGTTCTCAGACATGCCTAAGCTTAATCTTTCACCTGAAAAATATTTGGTATATAGTTTACAACACTGCAATAAAAAATGGCTTTCATACTTCACAGTGCATTAACTATAATCCTCAACTAAATCATAATAGGTCCCCGCAGTGCAAACTTCACACAAAGGAAAGATTCATTCAATTTGTCAACATTTCACAAGATTTATTAACCAGCATATGTAGCTGCAGCTCAGCATTCCAGGAATCCTGTTACAGCGATATGTACTAAAATGTATTGAATGCAAAAATCCGCACAAAGTCCAGCATCTATTACTTGTTTTATAAAGGTTGGAGTGATGGAACAGGACAAGGGCACAACCCAACATCAAAAGACAGACTGTGGTTCCCCCTAATGTCAGGGCAACATCGGACTATGCATGTCAATGCATGTAATCCCAACCCAGTGTACTAACTGCCACTATTGTTATTTAGGCTTCTCTAATATTGCACTTTGAGAGGAGCTGAGGAGACAAAACAATAACCATCTCTCTCCCCAGCTTTTTATTTGGTACATTATAAGGAGAGGGTTAAACTGCAACCTGGGTGTTAAAAGCACTGGCAGACAGGAACGCATACGTCCCTATGCATAACCCAAGCTTAAACCCCCTTAAACCCCCTAACATTTTTAGGGAGGCTATTGCACAAGTTCTGATTAAAGCAAAACCTGGAATTTGAGCTAAATGTCTGTTCAACCATAATTTACCCATTTCATTTTAACTGCACCCACACTTGTTATACTGAATTTTGTTCCGGAGAAACAGGGTTTTCATTTCACATCAAATATTTACATATGAAACTATTTAATATGAATAAAATCTAAAAAAGTGTGAGAAGTTAAAAAAATAAAAACTATAATCCTTAGAACTACAGCTTAAAGTATTTGTTCTGGTGAGTATAGACAGTCCCTGCAGGCTTTTTGCAGTAAACAGCGAAAATGCAATGTTTCCAATATAGCCTAGGTATACCTCCAGTGGCCACTCCTCCTCTGCATGGGGACACTGCACTTTCCTCATTGAGATGCATTACTTCAATGTATCTCTATGATGAGATTAACTGGCCAGGGAAGCATTTGTCTCTGCCTACCGGCCCACCTACTTGGCTGAGATCATCAGAATTAACAATCTCAGCCAATCCAATGTTTTCCTGTTGGATTGGCTGAGATCATCACTTACAATGATGTCAGCCAAGGAAGCAGATCAGGGACAGAGCCAGCACCAAAATGATGCAAAAAAGTATTATATTCCATTGACGCTTGAATATCTAAGAAATAAAAATCAAATAGGTAACTGGTACTTTAGTAAATCACGTCATAGGAATATAATACAGGTTAAAAAAAATAATAAATTTTTATATATATATATATATATATATATATATATATATATATATATATATATATATATATATATATATATATATATATATATATATATATATATATATATATATATATATATATATATATATATATATCTCAATCAAAGTAACAAACATTATTTTTGACAAAAGTGTGAACATAAACATATGCTGGTGCCATGACAAAATACCTCTAATACAAATACCGCCTATAGCTTAAAAAAAAAAAAAAAAAAAAAAACCATAATGTACAGTTTTTGTAGAAGAATCAATGTCACCACAGTTTATAGCCACAATCAAGTAGAGAAGAGCCAGCAGCAGCAGACTGGAATAAAGGAAAAGTTTCACTATATATAGTAGGGATGTGCATGGGGAAAATTTTCGGTTCTGCATTCCGAAATTCGGTTCGGCACTTCTCCTGCAGCCGCTTAGTAGATAACTCCCTAATTCCCACGGCATTAGGGAGTTATCTACCAAAACGCTGAAAGACCTAAATTGGTCTTTAGTATTCGTACATTTTGCCCCTACTCGCTATACCGCGAGTAGGGGCATGCCTATTAAACAGTGAGCAGCCACTGTTAAAAAAAAACAAAAAAAAAAAACACACAAACGGGGCCCCCCTCCCGAGCCCCCACCGGTGCCGCACGAGTGGGGGGCTTTTAAACTAAAAGGGGGACCTAATGCCCCACCCCTGAGCGGCAGGTGTGGGCCCAAAATCCGAAAAATAGGGGGGGAACCTGTTGTCCTCCCCCAAACTCTAGTCACACCCCTCCCAAAAAATGATTTAACCCCTACCTACTACCCAAAAATAGTAAGGGGGGAACCATTAACTAGGTACCTAAAAAAAATTATTTTTTTTAAATCATTTTTTTTCAGCCCCCCAAAAAAGTCCATAATAACCGACGCACTTTAAAAAAAAAATAAAAAAAATCCATGTTCACCCATGCAGGGCTCTGCGCAGACTGAGCTCTGCAGGGCCAGGGAAGGCTTACAAAGCCTTGCCCTGCCCTGCAGTTAGGCTCAGAGCACTCTGGTTGGTTGGTTGGTTTAAGCCATCCAATCAGAGTGCTCTGACAGGTAAATAAAGAGACTGACAGGTAAGTCTCTACATTTACCTGTCACAGCACTCTGATTGGTTAGCTTGAAATCCACCAGAGTGCTCTGTGTCATTTTACACAGCGTGGGAAAGTTCTTTGGAATTTTCCCACACTGTGTAATTTGACTCATAACAACACTCTGATTGGTTAATTGAAAGTAGAAAAAAATCAAATGGTAAGTTGTATTTTTCCCCAGGTACCTAGTTAATGGTCCCCCCTCACTATTTTTAGGGTAAGGGGGGTAGGTAGGGGTTAAATCATTTTTAGGGGAGGGAAGTGACTAGGGGTTTGGGGACCCCTAGTCACCTGGGGTGGGTTATATTTTTATTTAGGGCCCCCACCTGCCGCTCAGGGGTGGGGGCTGGGGGGAGGACAATAGGTCCCCCCCCTTATTGGTATTTAGGGCCCCAACCCACCAGTCAGGGCTGGGGGGCAAAGGGGGAGGACAATAGGTACCCCCTTATTGGTATTTAGGGCCCCCACCTGCTGCTCAGGGGGGCCTTATTTGTATTTAGGGCCCCCACCCACTGCTCAGGGGTGGGGGCCAGGAGGACTATAGGTCCCCCTCCTTTTTCTAACTTAGGGCCCCCACCCAACGCTCAGGGGTGGGGGGCGGACAATAGTTCCCCCTTTATTGGTATTTAGGGCCCCCACCCACTGCTTAGGGGTGGGGGCCAAGGGGGAGAACAATAGCCCCCCCATTTCAGGTACCCCTACCCAGTTCAGGTATTTCAAGTGTTCCAGCTCAAATACACCTGATGTAACTAATAAAACCCTTAATTAGTGGCAGCAGTTGTGCTGGAGAAAGCATCTGTTTTGCATATTTGTGCTGTTGTGAGAGATTCTCTTCAAGGGGTTGAATAATTTTGCAGCTTACTCCTCTTTAACCCCTTAACACAGTTACAGCGTACTATGCCACCCCGCATTTAACCCCTTAAGGACAAATGACATGTGTGACATGTCATGATTCCCTTTTATTCCAGAAGTTTGGTCCTTAAGGGGTTAATGGGCTTTAACATCATAACGGCTTTTAGCCAAGGAGCAGCCAGGAACGTCCCTTGCCTGGTGCTCGGCACCTGGGGGGGGGGAGGCCATAGCTCTGCCCCCAAACTCTGCAAAACGAAAAAAAAAAAAAACCTTATATACGCATAATTTAATTCTAACTGTATTTTGATATATGTATCAAAATCACTTAAAAATTATATAGAATATATAAAAACAATATATATTTACATAAATATACACCTAGAATTTAAATAGATATATACATATACATTTAAATTCTACATGTATATTTATGTATTTTTTTACATAATTATGTGATTTTATTATTTACAATTGTGGGGGCCTGCCTGACAACCCAGGCAGAAAGTCAAAAGAATTTAATTTGCAAGCCTTATATTTAATCCTGTAACTTCACCATAAAATCTGTACATCTGGGGAGGGGAGACTGTTGTACTCGGGAGACTTCAGTGAACACATTTGTTGTGACAAATCATCCTTATTGTGTAGACATCTTTCGCATTGTGTCACCCAAAAGACTATTTTCACTACTTCTGGTTCCATGTACCTTCCCCTCCAAACTAAACGCCCCAGAACCCCCTTCTTCAGACCCTAACTGGAGTCCAGGGAGCCGCAAAGACTATAGGGGGCCTTATGTACATTTCGTCTGGAACTCAGATCCGTTCGCGGCTGGTGCCAACTTCCAGTCAATTTCCTCTCTAGTTTTCCCCTATTTTCACATCAGCTATAACAGCGCTACTTGGAGGGAAGGTGCCTAAGAATAAGCGGAACGGTTGCTCCCTGGGAGCCAAGATGAGCAGCCCTTACTTCGTTCACAGGAAATCCCAACACTTGACTGGCCAAAACACTAATCGCTCTGGAACTCTTTTGGGCATCAACCATGTGTGAAGCCGGTCAAAACTTTACCCCAGTGGTGTTTTGTAATCTCTTCATGGATCCAGGCGCTGTTTTGCCAACATAGGCACTCCGGGGATATATTTAATGTTTGAGGTCCCTGCATGTTTTTAGGATTTTTTTTTCCTGTATGTTTTTGTGATTAGTTTGGCGAGCCTCACCCAATTTTCTCCCAGACTCAGAGGCACCAGGGCGGGATCACTATTGTCAATAGAAACCCCATGCTGGGGATCAGTGTATAAATGTCCATGTCGAACCTAATAAAACCAGATTTACTCCCAGCCTTAAAAGGACCACTATAGTGCCAGGAAAACAAACTCGTTTTCCTGGCACTAGTGTTAATAGGTCTCCCCTATCCTCAGGGTCCCACTTCCACCAGGCTCAAGAGGGGTTAAAAACTTACCTTTCTCCAGCACTGGGGAATCTCCTCCCTCTTCCGGCATCATCCGTCGCATGCGCAGCAAGAGCCACGCGAGCAATCAGTCCATAGGAAAGCATTGCTCAATACTTTCCTATGGACGGCAGCGTCTTCTCACAGTGAAAAATCACAATGAGAAGCGCGGAAGCCCCTCTAACGGCTGTCAATAAAACAGCCACTAGAGACTGGATTAACCCTAGTGTAAACATAGCAATTTCTCAGAAACTGCCAAGTTTACAGGTGCAGGATTAACCCTAGATGGACATGGCACCCATACCAAGTGGTCTGAGTGTCTATAGTGGTCCTTTAAGTCTTGACTAATGTATATTATACCAGCTATAATCACCAGTTTGTCTGGAAGGAGCTATAACACTACGGGAAAGAGAATCCTTGGCGGCGATACTACGGTGGTCCGCCAGTGTTGCAAAACATCACTACAAAGCCATCATAATTGCAGTTTGTGTAAGAAATAAAAATAATGAACGCCAAGTTTGGCCAGCATTTGTAACTACTAAAAAAGACTTGACATAACCCATTTTGAATACCCTGGGTTGTCTACTTTTTCCAAATGGTATGCCATGATGGTGGTAGTTTACATTCTTGGGCTGCCATAAGGTCTCAAATGTAGATTTCAATGTGCAAAAACAGAAATGGTCAAGTCTTATATTTGACCCTGTAACTTTCCAAAACACTATGAAACTGTTGTACTTGTTAGACATTACTGAACACAAAGTGTTTTAGAGCAGTAAAATGCATAATGCGGATATCAATCGATGAAGGGTCAGTTTGTGAAAAAATTTTTACAAAAAAGGAACCACACAAATATGAATGCTAACTTTGGCGTGTTTGTGTCTAGGCAGCTACAAAAAAAAAAAAGCCTGAACATTTTGAATAACCTGGGTTGTCTATTTTCGGTCTATAATAGTATACCAAGATGGTGATCATTTTCATTCCTGGGCTCGAAGGCAACATACGCCCAACAAACCAGTCTGGCAAATTTCAATGAAAGAAAAAAAAAAAAAAAAAAGAGAAAACGGGGAAAGCCCTATATTTGATCTTGTAACTTTCCATAAAATCAGTACATGGTGGGCACTGTTGTACTCATGAGACATTGCTGAATGCAAATGTGTGATTGCAACCAGTATTATGACATTTACAGTTAAAGTAAAATGCCATGAAGAACTTAAAAAATAATTTCTTAATTTAATATGAAATCTTAAAAAAAATAGAGAAGTTACGTTTCGTATATGAATATTTCATGTGAAATGAAAGCCACTTTTCTCCTGAACAAAATTATATATAAGTGTGGGCGCACTTAATATGAAAGAGGTAAATTATGGTTGAACAGACATGCCTCTGTCCTTCAGTGGTTAAACCCTGATCAACCATTACTTACCTATCAATAATACATCCAAATGGTCCAAAATAATATTTCACCCCCCCCCCCCCCCCCAAAAAAAAAATTTAAAAAATAAATAAACAAACAAACACCATTGGCATACAGGCAAGAAACAAATATTCAAGGAAGAAATTATATATTATGAAACTGCGGAGTGCAATCATACTCTATTGGTCAGAATTCTGTAAACCATTTAGAATACTGAAATGTTGTACTTGCTAAAGGACAGTTTTTAATTTAATTAACCTCACTGATGAATGTGTTAGTAAACAACGTCAAGTTATGGCTTAACAGTAAAAAGATTGACGCATTCAGTCTAAATCTGGTCTAACATTTTACATAGACCCACTAGAACAAGGCAATTGCTCTACAACACTTAGATTTGAATACAGCAAAATGATAAAAGTGCGCGTTTTTACACTAGTCTGATTTTACAGACTTTGAGAGAAATCCAAAAATAACGGAAATAAAAATGAATAATACCAGATGGAACACTGGTGAAGCTCAACATGGAATACATATACATACACACACATAAATTGTTCAAGTCGTATACTACAAGCCAGCCCTTAAAAAAAAAAAAAAAAAATACTTGCCACTGCAAGCCAGAAGGACCCATGGCACACTTAGCATGGGTGAATTTCAACTCAAAGGGCTAAAACATTAGTGAAAAAATATGCACTAATCATTTCACAGACATACTACACGGATTTCACCACCATAACACACCAAAAGGCTTTTTGATTCAGATTTAAATAGGTTCTACATTTTAGAGCTTGTGTTGTAAAATAAGGTCATTAAAAACCAAGACCAAAATCCAGTCTGATTTATTTCCAGTTAACACTTATTCAATATAGGCACATCCATTCAAAATAAGGACATCAACGACAACCTTCTTCGTTTTTACTGTATCCTTCGTAATCATAAAATTAGATTAGAAACGATACCTGCAAGATTAAGAAGCCATAAAACAAACCAACAATTATTTATACAAGACAAAATGTTTGGGTTTGGGAAAATGAAATAAATATTCATGAGATTTTGAGCATTTGGGGTAGTAGCATTCTGAGCATTGCTTCTTCAGGACTGCTTAAAAATAAAATATTCCAAGGCATTAAAGACAGACAATATTAGACACTTAAATGATCTACTTCTTCTCTGCTATCTGGGCTGCGATTCACCATATATTGAAACCAAACTTAATACATACATGAAAAACAAAAATAAAATAGTCAATATCTGAATACTGCCAATATATTAAGAAGCCAATAGTAAATTTAAAATAATTCATTAATTCTAAAAATATATAAAATGTAGCCATCCCACTTGACCATTACCGAATCTTGACACCTATTTCTACAATTCGCAAATTGATAACTTTCCACATGGTATAAATACATATTTCACATTAAGACCAATTTCAAGAGTGTTGCAAAACCATTGTTAAAGGGACACTCCACTCCCCAATTACAAAATAAATTATCACAAAAAAAAAAAAAAATCACTGTTAAGTAGATCCACCTCACATGAAAGCTTGCATGCATTTCATTGAGCATTTTTTCATGGAGGTATGTCTAAAAACAAACAGTTTGCACATATTGCAGTTCTGCCTTTGCAATCCCTCCATTTCTAGCCACACCCAGACTTTTTGTTGCTGTCCAGACTTTCCATTGCAGCTCAATGAAAAGAGTTTGCAAGGCGGGTGCTTATGGGCAAACGCTGCTTCTTGAGTTTAGCCCACTGAGCTAACAAAACCAGGAAGTAGCAGAACCTGTTTTCTTGAAAGCCAAGGGGGCGTTACCAAGGTCAATGAAGAAAAGTCTCAATTTATATTGAAATCTGCACTTTTTGCAAAATGAACCGAAGCGGACACACTCTTCAAACATTAAAAGCTTTGAAGCAAGCTAAAGTGCTTTAGGGGTCTGGAGTGGCCCTTTAAGGCAGGGCTCGACAAATATCAGGCGCCAGATCGCCACGGCGACTAGAAATTTTGCCCTGGCATCTGGGATTTGCCAGCTATCTATAGTTAGTGTGGGAGGGAGCTTTGACAGTGTCAGTCATGGGGAATTTTGGAGGCGGCCGGCCGCCCGCGGGAGCATTGTGCGCGGCAAGCGAGTAAGCAGTACTCTGTTTGCGGCTGCTCTCTGCTCGCTCGCGCTGTCCAATGATGCCGGGAGCCGGAATATGACGTCATTCCAGCACCAGCATCATTACATAGCGCGAGGGAGCAACAAACAGTACTGCTGCTTCGCACACAGGAAGAGAGCAGCCCCACTGGACCCCAGGAAAGACCCACTCAGCTCTCTCAAAGTTAGGGAGGTTGAGTGGGTTTTAATTAAAACAAAAATGTGTGTTTGTGTGTGTGCGCGCCTGTCAGAGTGTGTGTGTGTGCACGCATTTTAGGTACCTGCCCCCTCCGATCGCATGATGAAGGTGTTTACTCACGTTTCTTACCATTTTCCCACGCCGTGCCAGTTTCGCCATGGCTGAGATCAATCTTTATGATCTCAGCTAAGCCAATGCTTTCCATTAGGAAAGCATTGGGAGGATTTTGTGCATGCGCAGCAAATGTACCAAGCCACATCTCCTCACAGAGATGCATTACATTAATCAATCTCTATGAGGAACATTCAGCGCCTCCATGCAGAGCTTGGAGACACTGAACCTGGGTGCTGCACATGGTGCAGCAGTGACCCAGGACTCTCGTGGCCATCTGAGTGACTCACTAGAGGTGTTAGTAAACAGCAATGTAAACTCAGCCTTTTCGCGTAAAAGGCAGTGTTTACACGGACACGCCTGCAGGGACAGGCTATAGACACCAGTACAACTACATCAAGCTGTAGTGGTTCTGGTGACTATATAGTGTCCCTTTAAGAATTGCACTTGCTGGTTGAAAATGACTGGCTCCTAACTTTAGTTGGCTCCTATATGCCAAACTAATTTGTCAAGCCCTGCTTTTTACTGGACTTTTTACTGGGACTTTCATTTGGCGGTATTGTTACTTTGCTGCTTTTAATTTTGGCCATTATTGCAGTACCATACCACGCTGTATTTTATACATATATCTGCCTATTTTTGTCCTATATTATTAATATTTCATATAATATTTCATCAATTAATAAACCCTTATTTACTCTTGAATTTGTGGAGTCTGGGTCTTCAACTGAAAATTATCGAAAGCCTGAATAGGCACCCGAGAGCGAAGTACATAGAGCCTAAGAGGCTCCATCCTTGTGAGTTCAATCCTCATATGATACAATTGTTTGTTTTTACCTATATGGAAAACACTATGTATGTCTCATTTGTTTTACAGATGTAACCACCATATCTATATCTGCAATAGGTGGTATATCCTTTTTACTCTGTATATTTTTCTAAGTGGGTGTGAATTATTTTAATTGTTTCACTTTACCTTTAGGTGTTAAGGGATTACACCTTTCTGTCACACTTACTTTTATGGTCTATTTTAAGTTGGAAGCGCCTACACAACTATACACCTTGTGTATATTTTGTAAGCCCTGCTTTAAGGCAGCATTTGCTTTAAAGGACCACTATAGGCACCCAGGTCACTTCAGCTCAATGAAGTGGTCTGGGTGCCAGGTTCATCTAGTGTTAACCCTGCAGCTGTAAACATAGCAGTTTTCTCTGAAACTGCTATTTTTCACTGAGGGTTAATACAACCTCTAGTGGCTGTCTCACTGACAGCTGCTAGAGGCGCTTCTCCATGTGAAAATCATTGAGTAGACGCTGGACGTCCATAGGAAAGCATTAAGAAATGCTTTCCTATGGACTGTGTGAATGCGCACGCAGCTCATGCGGCGCTGATGTCAGCAGAGTGAGGAGAGTTCCCCGTAGCCGAGGGAGGCCGGCGCTGGAGGAAGGCAAGTGTTAAACCCCTTCAGACCAGCAGGAGTGAGACCCTAAGGGTGGGGGGGGGGCGGGACCTAAACACCCTATAGTGCCAGGAAAACAAGTGTGTTCCTGACACTTTAGTGGTCCTTTAAGCACTCCAGACATCCACATGCTGTTTTGCATTCCAACCCTCCCCCCCATCAATCCAAAATAAGAAGGAGTGCTCCCCCTATGTAAGGGGTCAAGCCGTTTAGTAACAGATTGACTACTTACCTTGGATCAACTAAGCGTTGTTCCACATCTACGCTCAGCCAAAAGCTCCTAAGCAAGAGCTTACCTTGGCTCTCATGGGCCAAGTCCTGCAATGCATGGCTAGCAGCATTGTACTGAGTATGATGCACAAAAGGGAGCAGCACAGGAGGTATTTAAACCAAAGAGAAAGTAAATATTGGAGAGGTGGGACAAACAAGGCCAGGGCAAGACGCTTAGCGCTGCAAACGTTTTGTATAACTAGTGCACAAAATTAAAAATGCAAGCAGGCCAACACCTATAAAATGTTTACACCATATGTTGGTGCCCAGAGTGCCTCTTTAAAGCTACCCCAACTTAAAATTAAAACCTAATAGATTTTGTCGCTAGAACTTCCCATTTAAAATGAGATTTGGCAACAGATGTTAGATTAGCCTTTACTTGTAGAACAGGAAAAAAAAAAAAAACACAATTTTTTTTTTTTTTTACAATCTTAAAATGTTTAAAGTGGACAATTAAACAATACCACAATGGTAAATAATTTGACATCAGTAGTCCTGATAAATCTTAAAATTCAAATTGACACATTTGAGGTAGATAACCTTTTTAAACAAACACTTGAAATTATGCATATTGAGAGAAAAACAGATTCAGAAAATTAAATGGTTACACAAACTAATCAAGAATATATAGATTCTTCAAGCAAGTGTTTTATTTAAAAAAAAAAAACAAAACGGTCATGAAAACACTACCATAAATAGTCCCCAATTTAAATTGGAAGTTACAAAAGACAATTTAATATTTGCATTGCAACTTGTATATTGCCTCTAGTTTATCTTTATGAAAAGAAAGATAAAACAAGATATTGGGCTACTTTCTATGTACTGATTTGGCATTCTTGCACAATGAAAATGTGCAAAATGTAACATTAAAACTGGATGGTACGAAACATATACTGTTAGGTTGTTTAGAGGTGTCCTGTAAAAACGGAAAAAAAAATCATTAATAGCAGGATACTTTAAAAATTAAGATGTGCTTACTAAGATTTTACCATCTGTTTATTAGTAAGCAAGGGTGTTAGGAGAAAAAGTTTAATAACTTCATTGTCCCCTGACCAAGCTGACCAGAGTAACAAGTACACAAATTAACCACATCAAGCACACACTAATGCAGATTTTGATTAAATGGTGTACTTCATGTAGTCCCATTGACTTTTTATTACAGTAAAATAGTTTCAAAGACTGCCTATATATTGAGGTTTTATTCAGTGTAAGTTTTGTGCTACAAAGGCAAAAAGGACAAAATTACTAAATTTTGTTACGAATTCTGTTCACGCACATTTCCTGAGCTGCCTTCCCTTTTCAAGTTTCCTTGTGGAACCACCCCATTAATTTGCAATTAAAAAGGAACAAGAACCCCCACTCCCCCCCCCAAAAAAAAAAATTAAATAAAAAAAATACAAATCCTCAAATCAGGTCAAAATAAGATCCTCAAGCAACACTCTGTTGAAATTCATTTGAAGGAACGAGAGGAAAAACAAAACAAAAATGAAATCAACTAATGGAATTTCTAAAACGGTTAGATAAATGTAAAAAGTCTCAGCAAGCTTCAAATCAAATCTGATCCATCATCGTGCCATGAATTATTTTCATTGCTTCACAGCAAAATCTAAAATAAAATTCTATTTTTACATCAACATTAAGTTACATCCTATAAGATAACTCTGATATCAAGTTATTCTGACAAATAAACAGATTTTTGTTTTCTCCCGCATAGTAAAACAAGTCATTATTCACCACTGGTGAGCAGTGCTTGAAACATTCAAGAAGTGTCACATTTATATCTTATAGTCTTCAAATGGGAGTTTATAAATGGCACCCACTTGGCAATGCAGTGGAATCCTTTTATATCCAACTCAAGGCTGCATGGGGCAAGCCATAGTTTCCTTCTAAAAATCTTACACAATACTGAAAGAAATTAACTTATCCAGATCCCACACTGCTTACTTTAGCAGCATTTAGAAGAACACAGAGCTAAGAACGAAAACATCTGCAGGATTATTCACGAAACTTCAAACAAAGTAAAAAAATAAAAAATAAAATTATATATATATATATATATATATATATATATATATATATATTATACATACATACATACAAACCTGGGGGGGGGGGGGGGGGGGGGATTAACAAAAACACCTCTGCTCCAGTCACAGCTTGGCTATTTTAGCCTGATTTTTACAACTAATATTTAACGTGTTAAAATTGGATTTTAGTAAATAAAAACCCTGCACTGTTCACTCAAAAACGTTTCAGAGCTGCGACAAGAATACCATTTACACAGTAGTTTTAGAACGTGTACTTCTTCCTTTGCTTTTTGAGTCAACGGCAGTATTGTTTGGATTGGCTTTATGATTTTTTTTATGCTGATCCAAATCAGTTTTTTTGGCAAATGCTTTGCCGCACTTCTTACATTTAAGTAAAGAGAAGTTTTTGGTCACTTTGACTTCAATGCTGGTATCTCCTCCCTCCAATTTCTTACTCTGAGAAACAGAGGCTCCATCTAGTTTCAAATTAGAACGTTTCACCTTGTCTTTTTGTGGGTTTCCTTTGCCCACCTTTTCCAGAATGGACTCTATGGGCTTTTTTATTGCCCTGCTTTCCAAGTTTGCAGTAATTTTTACCAGAGCTCTTTGTGTCCTTTTGTGCACCACTGTAATATGTCGTATGACATCCCGCTTGCGACGCGTCTCGTAGGAGCATAGAGGGCACCTATAGAACTTCACGTAGATGCTACTTCCATCAGTGTGCAGCTCTATGTGCTTTGCTAGATTCTGCTTGGATGTGAACTGACGTTTACACAGTTTACAATACAGTTGTTTGAAGTCAAAGCCAGCTGAAAACTTTGGCTTCTTCATACATTTCTTCACCCCTGCTACAGGTGAGCTACTTTTGGGTGAACCCGTTTCACTTTTAGCTTTGTTCTTCTGAGTAGCATGGTTGCTCTTTTTCTCATTTGCACTCGTCTTCCCTTTTAATTCACTCTGCGGAGAAACAGAAGATGAAGAGTCTACAGAGTTTGAGTTTTCAAATTTGACTTTGCCATTTGTATTAGAACCGTGATCTTGCTTTGAATCTGCTGTAGAAACAGCTGTTTTATGGACAATTTGTACATGTTTTCTCAGCAGGTATTGAGATGTATATCGTCTCTTGCAATATGGACATTTGCAAGAACTTAGACTGAAGTCTGAATTTACAGATTTAGGGGTACGCAGTATAGACTTTACCGATTTTTTAGGGGATGCAGTACTCATGGATATATTTTTAATAGATTTTGCAGGTGTTTCGGGAGTTATTGAATCTCGTTTCAGTCCTTTGTGAACTTCATGAATGTGCCTTCGTACATTGGCTTTTGTAGCAAAAGATTTATTACACATTGGACAGCTTTTGCCAACTGTCATATGAACCAGTCTCATGTGACTTTGTGCAGAAGAGTCCGTAGGTATACTTTGTATCTCAATGAATTTCTTTATATCCTCCAATTTTTTCTTGTGTACTTTTTTAATGTGCCGACAAATGCTTCTCCTGGAGTGAAAGTTTTTCTTGCAAATGCGACATGAAAATGGATTCTCGCCACCAGATGCCACAGGTTGTGTTATCAAGTCAGAGAACCGACTTTTGGCTTCAGCTGGTGTAGTGAATAAATCTTCTATTTTAACACTTTCTGTAGAAGTGGATTCTTCAAACTCTACTGTTGTACAGTCAGACTTCGGAACAGACCCAGACGGTTCGGTTTGAACATCCACTACCTCAGATGTGTTGTTCCTAGAAGCTCTGGCTTCCCCAGCTGGGGTAACAAACTGGAAGACTGCATTACGATTGGACTGAATAGGCTCCAGATTTATTACATATTCAGGTTGATCTTTTGGATAAATTGTATCTAAGAGATTTCTCATGGACTCGGTCTGTTTATTGCCCTCATAGATGGGATCTGAAAACAAACAAAAACACATCTTAAAACGTTGAAAATAATCCATACTGCATTAGTAAGACAGAGGATATATCTGAAAATGATAGAGATTTTGGCCCTTGCTAGTTGAAGCTGTTGTATGTGCTGCAGAAAGCATGCAGCCTGTATTTTTCTTAATGAACTTTAATTTTTATTTATTTAAGCTAAAGAACAAAGTTAGCATTTGTAGACGAGATCAGTTTGCATGATTTCAAACCTGGTTGTGTTCTAAAAGTAGCAAACAAACAGAAAGGTGTAGTACTACAGCAAAAAAAAAATTAAAAAAAAAAAAATCATTGTGCATCATACAGTACATAAACACAGAAGCAAGAAAGTAGTCTGTTCTTAAAAACTTACTCTCATCGATCCGACCTTTCGATAAGCAGTAGAACTGCTTGTGAGTGATTAGATTCGGGAGACCTCTGAAAAGGCTGCGACAGGTTTTGCATTCAAATATTGTATCCACCTCTTTTAACAACATGTTTTTCAGCTGGGTAGTTCCTACAAGAAATAGATATATTTTCAACATTACAGATTAAATATTAAATGCTTAGACAAAGGCAACAATAAATGTTCACATTAAATAATGTGTAATGTTATCAATCTACACTACAGATATAAAATTAACATTATGTTTTTTAGCAGAGGCTATTTGTGTTCTTTACTGGACTGCAATATATATTTTTAATGTACACACAGTTCATTAAAAATCTCCACTCTATAGTAGGCTGAATCTCCTAGGCTGGTTGCTAGTTTGAAATAACGGAAAGCAAAACTCCAGGCTGAAAAAGTTTAAATATTTGTAAAGCATTGGCTTGTGCTTACAAATGGTTAAAGAAAGGAAGATTGTTTCTTTCAGAGTATATTCCACAACAGCTTAGCTGGCATTTCCCCTATCAGAACTCCATTTGTGGTGCAGTAACAATGCAGTTTTAGAAAAAAAAAAAAAATATGACATGTAGATATAAGCGCCTTTAAAAAAAAGAGAGAACAAAAGGAAAAAAATCATACCTGATCGGAAACATTCAATAATCTGTAGGATACCAGACTTTGCAGTTTGCACAGGTTGTTGTAATAGAGGAGGGTCGCCAGGCTCCAACAATGGAACTGGAAAGTTTAAGAATAAAATATAAAATAAAGTAAAATAGATTTCTACTGCTTATTACAAATAAAAAATGAAATAGCCTTCCCCTAACCCCTTCCTTCAACACCCCCCCTTTGTTCCATTTTTTAGATAAATTTAAAGAATATGGAGGACAATATGTACCCTGCTCACAACAGTATTGAATGGGAAGTTTGTGACAGGCTGAGGGTGTCTCTCAGTCCAAGGTTTCCTCATCGAAGCCAAGGGGCAAAGCGGGGCATGAGCTGTCTTCAAGACTTCAGAGTGAAAAATTTGTAAACAGTTGAAATCTTTATGGCAAGATGGCACCCTATACATCAGTAAGTATTTTTTAATTTTTTATTTATTGGTGGTGGGGGGGAATTTCCCAACGGCAATTTGAAAACTGCTCAGTAAAACTTGTCATATGAAACCAGTACAGAAAAGGTAATTAAAAAAGGCAAAAATGTGCATAAGAAGAAACATGGAAACCATAGGCATGCTCCCCATAATAAGCCATACTTCGTATAGTGCACAATGGAACTAAATCAGTTTCGGAACAAACTGGTTGCTTTCATTCCATGATGCATGGTAATCGTTCAGAACAGCGTATTGTTATGTTCTAGTTAATGTCAGGCTTTATGCTTCTACAGGACACAATACACAGTTATGATCGTGCCAGAAAATAACCAGTAGTAAGTATGGAAACCACAGCATTAGAAACTCACAACAGGAAACCACCTGCACCATTGACTGCATGCAAAACAAGAATATTCTCTAAGAATAGCAGTAACACGAGTAGCAATTTGCAACAATTTCTCAAATAAGATTTCTTAGGTTATTCGGGTAAAGGGTTTGGGGGGTGTTTTTTAAATCCCAGATCATGCAGGACAAAAACAAAAAAGGACATATTTCCAATGGATGGCAACAGGAGACTACTGGCATCGTAACCACTACAGTAGGCTTTTTAGATGCCTATACGCTCAGAAAAACACTGCAATCACTGCAATACTAAAAAAAAAAAAAAAAATAGGATACACATAGAGAATCTTCAATGTTTAAACAGATAATATGAGGAAGAGGTCTGCTGCCCTGCTCTTCTACCACATGAAGGCCAAAAAAAAATAGATTTATAACTGTAGGGTGTGTGTCTTCAACATTACTGCTTACATGACTATTTCGCTATTCAAGCTTTTGTCTTCACCTAAGGGTGACTACACAATTCCTTCCTTTCATGTATCAGCACTGCTACCCCTGAGGTTACAAATGCTTATTTTTTTGGATGGCAAAGAAATTAAAATAAATAAATAAATAAATAAATTTTAAAAAAAGACACTGACGTGGTGCACAGCAACCATGGTGATGATGATCGGTCTGGCAATACTTGTCCCTTAAATACGTTTTCTGTGTAGGAGCCAACTTTGCTTCTTGAGTATCCGTTTCATTTTTGCTCTGCTAAAAACAAAACACACTGGTGATTAACCAAAAAAAAAAATTTAAAAATTAAATAAATACAAGTCAAAATTCACCAATACAAACACTTCAAAAACACACATGCTTTTTTTTTATTATTAAAGAGGACACATGCAGGGGATGCATTTAAAAACACATCTATACACACATAAATTTGTATAATACCTGATTGCGCAAAAAGTGTGTCTTCCGAAGTGTACTGATATTTTTTTCCATGGTTTAATTTAAGGTAAAGCCAGTATTTACTATACTTGCTACGAAAGACTGGAAGATAAAAGTATATTTACATAAACACCACGAACAGAAGGTGAAAAGAATATTTGGCACAGAACTGAGCTATTCTATATCATGGCATCATATTTTCTCTTTGGGTACTAGGACATAAAAAATAAAAAAGTATATATATATCATGCCTATTAAAATCCACCAGAAAATATGTACTATTCAGTAGTGTTTTCCAAAATAGTATTGAGATAGGAAACAATTTGCAGCCAACGAAAAGGAAATCTGGCAAAATGCAAAGAAATAACACTTTGAAACATTTAAAGGGACACTATGGTCACCAGAACAACTGCAACTTAATGTAGTAGTTCTGGTGTGTATGGTATGTACCTGCAGACATTTTAATTAAAACACTGCCTTTTCAGAGAAAACACTGCGTTTGCATTACGGTCTAGTAACACCACTAGTAGCAGTCACTCAGACTGCCACTAGAGGTGCTTCCTGGGTCAGTTCAGTGTCTCCACACTTGGCATGGAGGCGTTGAAGATTCCAAATTGATTCCCACTGATTCAATTCATCTCTATGAGGAGATGCTGATTGGCGTCGCGTTTTGGATTGGCGAAGATAGTCAATTTTGATGATCTCAATCTAGGGGGCCAGAGCCATCCTTGACTGACCGGCTTGGCGCTGGAATAAAAATGAGTAAACTCAAAAAATAGCTTTGGGAGAGAGGGCGGTGCGGGGGAGGAGGAGGAGGCAGGAAAACGTAATTGTGTTTTCACAGCAATAGTGACGGGAAAATCAACTTCTGAAAAATGAAAAGCTTTACCCCCCAATTCCCAGTGGATAAACAGGGGCCTCTTGCCCATCATTAGATGCCTAGGACATAAACAAAGTTTACAGACCAGTGTCACTTTCATGGTTTTACAATTTTACACAAAACAAAAATTCAATTTAACAGGTTACAAAAGTTTACAATTCAGAAAAAGTTGGTTGGCAAAGAGACAGATTTTTCTTCAGGTACAATAAATTAAGCTTTCTCTGCTCTCAATCAATAACAGACAGTTTATTTGCCATGATTATAGAATGCTGCAGTAGTTATGTGCACATTCTTTTCAAATAGTTTTTATTAAAATGTTAAATAAACTAACTTTGTAAACAAGAAAATTAAGGGGAAAATGGTAGATTTGGATGTAATTTAGAATTGGAATCTCAATACTAGAGAAATTCAGTATTCTTTCATGCAATTTAACTGAATATAGAAGCAAAAATAAATTGCATAAACATTTAGAAAGTTTTGCATTTTTTTTTACATTACATTGTACATGGGCTTTGGCAGCTTTTAACTGCACATCGGTACTTGGTCTCTAGGGATGCTCCAAGCACCAGGATGTAAAGGGCATCTTCATGCACACAGTTGCAAAAAATTGTAGCAAATGGTGGTGGGGGGATGCTGCAACCATAAACTTGACCCTTTTGCACCTGCAGCATTGGCGCAATCCTTTTAAACTGTCCAGCTTCCACTCCCAAATAAAGGGCACTTCAGCTACAGTTGCGAATATACACTGTCAGCAAGTTGGGTGAATGTGGTGCATTGTGTAGTAAGTTGAAAATCTTCTAGAATGTAGAAATGTATTATATTAAGCGATACAAAGCAAAAAGTGTGAACATTTATCATTTATATCAAATGTTCTTAAAACATAGCTAATTAGGCACGGAAACTTTGAAGCATGTTGGAGAAAGGATGATTGACTATCCTTTTTTATATCTAATGGTCTAATTAATATCAAAGTTGGCTGGAAGGTTGAATACAGACCAGACACCCACAAACACTGGAATACTAGAGTTGTGCCCATTTAAAAATGCCACCATTCGTGTTATTCTTAGACCGCATTTATCTTGATGCCAGTAATGTTGTACAATACAAGGCATAAAATATTAGAAAAATTCATATAACGTTTTAGACGTACCAATGGTATATTGACCCAATTCACAATAGATATTTCCGCTTCATTCACTAAATGAAAAAGGTTTGATTACATATCAAAATCTTTTTGGATACAAATTAACACAATGCAAATGTAGTACTCTGCAGAGTGCAGTCAGAATAGTTTTGCATAAAAATATTGCATTCTCTTTATTTACTCTTTAATCCATCTGTAATCTACATCGCTAAGAACTGTACAGGGGACATGCACAAGTCAAGGACCTCGTCTCCGCATCTAATGCTAGTGGGAACACCAGCATCTGTACAATATGCATGCAAACATATTGCACACACTTTGCATTGGAAGCTGCTAAATGTGTGCACCCACTGACAAATTAGCTTTGTCCTTCAATATGGATGCCACACTGGATGCATTGTGGGAAGAAAAATGCATGTAAAGACTACAGATGAGTGAATCTTGTGCATATTTGCAGTTGGTTCCAGAAAGATACAAGCTCAAAACTAAATCTAGGAAATTAAACCTTATCCATTTGTTAAAATCAATTTAGCTATGATGCCTACAATACTACTACCAGATATGATTCAGGAAGATTACAAGAATCAAAGACTGGCACTGCAACCAAACACCATAGATTCGTCATTTTGATGCATGGATCACTCAGACCCATGAATGTATTTCTCTGTAAGGGATGCTCTCATAGCAATTTTATGCACAAAATGTCACAACATTCAAGCATCAATGTGTGACTATCCAAATAATCATGAAAACTTTGACGGTATGCTAAACTAAAAATGATAATCAAATTAAGTCATGTGTGGACAGAACAGGTTCAAGTTTGTACACTACAATGTCTTTTTAATGGAGATTTAATACAAGTGCACCTGCTGTAACTATAGTACTATCGATAAAAAAAATAAATAAAAGGAAAACACTGTTAAAACAGGAATGGTTCAGACACACATGCCAAGTTTGCACTAATAACAGTTGTAAGAAAAAAATAAACCCTTTTCATCCAAAAGGGCCTGTCGGCTAATGAGTTTACAGCACCTGCATATTTTGCTCAAGTTTAAAAACAAAAATTGTGTTACAATGTTTAATAAAATCTAAAAAAAAAAAAAAAAATCACAACTTTGAATCCTACTCCCCCCAAAGGGTGGCAGCCCTGGATGGTCACAGTGGGTTCTCCTTGGTGAGAGTTGATCATGCGCCCCCAGGGTGGCAGCCCCCCTCCCTCCCCTGGATGGTTACAGTGGGCTCTCCTTGGTGGGGATGGAGGATGCTCCCCCCTGGGTGGAAGCCCTGGATGGTTACAGTGGGCTCTCCTTGGTGGGGATGGAGGATGCTCCCCCCTGGGTGGAAGCCCTGGATGGTTACAGTGGGTTCTCCTTGGTGAGAGCTGATCATGCGCTCCCAGCCCGCCATGGACATTGCGCACTCAGCACGCACACAGGGGCCCCGCTCCCGGGCTTTTCACCCCCCATCCTGGGCCCCCCAGGTCCTCTCCCAGCACACAGCCCGGGCCCCCACCTCCCCTGACACCTGCCCAGGCCGTGGCTCAGTCCGTGTCGCGGCCCCGGGCAGGTGGCACAGGCGGCGGGGAGCCCAGTCAGTGCCATTGTCCCTGGAGCGGGCTGTCCGGGGGGGGGGGCAGGCAGGGGGCCCAGGATGGCGGGGGAGGGGGGGCGGGGAGGCAGGGCCCGGGAACATGGGGGGGGGGGGGGTGGGTGTCCGTGCTGTAGAGGCCCTGGGGGGCCCAGTATGGGGGGGGTGTCCGTGCCCGGGGAGCGGGCCGGGCTGTGTGGGCGCAGTGAGAAGGGGAGCTCCCCGGCCCGTGTGGGTGGCCAGACAGACTCGCACCGCGGGCAGCTTTACCTGAGACTCGGCGGACAGGACCCGCAACATGGCTCCGGGGGGCGGAGGAGGACAGCTCGGCCGCGGGCACTCTCTCACACACACCGACAACCGGAGCGACTTCTCAGCCCCGGGCCGCCGGCAGAGGGAGGGTGCAGCGCGTCATCAGTCCGCGCCCGAGTCCACCGGCACGAGGCTGCGCGTCTCCAATGGCAACGGCGCGCGGGTTCTTGGGGAGCCGGGGGGAGACCGTGGCGCCAGAGCCGGCTAGTGAGCGCAACCGCATCGCTCGAGGACAGGGGAGAGCAAGAGGCTGGCAGACAAGAGTGCGTCCAGGGCGCCACGCACGCTACGTCACACACGTCACCCTCCCCTTATATAAAGCGCGCTCCCTTAGCTAGAGCTCTCCAGCTGTGACAAGGGACAGTGTGAGAAGAGGGGGGGGGACCAGTTATACTGACTGTGACAAGGGACAGTGTGAGAGGAGGGGGGGACCAGTTATACTGACTGACTGACTGTGACAAGGGACAGTAAGGGGGGGGGGGGGGGGACACCAGTTATACTGACTGGGACAAGGGACAGTGTGAGGGGGGGACGGGGACCTGTTATACTGACTGACTGGGACAGTGTGAGGGGGGGGACACCAGTTACAGGACCGGTGCTAGGATTTTTAGTTGCACAGGCGAAGATGCATTTTGGTGCCCCCCACCCTCGTTTAAAATAAGGTTCATACAAACACAGAAATAATCATACAGAGACATACAGACACATACAGAGACATACAGGCATACAGACACATACATTTGTACATACAGAGACATACAGACACATACATTTGTACATACAGGCATACGGACACATACATTTGTACATACAGGCATACAGAAACATACAGACACATAAATTTTGTACAGAGACATACAGGCATACAGAGACATACAGGCATACATAAACATACATACAAGCATACAGAGACATGCATACAGAATTACATACTTACATCAGTTCAATCTTGTCCCCTGGATGCATGCTGTCTGGCTCCTTGGAGTCCTGTCCTGCAGCCCAGCCCCATCACAGGGCGCCAGCTGCGCTGTGTGGTACACAGGGAGCAGGGATATGATGTCATTCATATCCTCGCCCCCTCCAACACATGGCGGTGGGCACCTGGTCGCAGGGGTTGCAGGGCTGTGACCCCTGCGACCGCGGTACGTACGCCAGTGCATGCAGATGCACACACACTTAAAGGACCACTACAGACACCCAGAGCACATCAGCTCAATGAAGTGGTCTGGGTGTCAGGTCCCTCTAGTTTTAACCCTGCAGCTGAAAACATAGCAGTTTCAGAGAAACTGCTATGTTTCACCGAGGGTTAATCCAGCCTCTAGTGGATGTCTCACTGACAGCCGCTAGAGGAACTTCCGCTATTCTAAAACACTGAACGTCCATAGGAAAGCATAGAGTAATGCTTTCCTATGGGCGGTTTGAATGCGTGCGCGGCTAGTGCATTCGGAGCTGAGAGGCGGAGGGATCCCCAGCGCCAAGGGAGTCTGGCGCTAGAGAAAGGTAAGTGCTGAAGACACACACACACTCTCACGAACAGATGCATACACACCAGCTAACAGACACACACATTTACTGACAGACACACTCAGCGACAGACATACATACACTCTCACTGACAAACACACACTCACTAACAGACATCAAACAGACTCACTAATAGACACACAAACACACTCCGTAAGAGACACACAGTAACAAACTCACTGACACTCACTAGCAGACACACACACTGACACTCACTAGCAGACACACACACTGACACTCACTAGCAGACACACACACTGACACTAGCAGACACACACACTGACACTCACTAGCAGACACACACACTGACACTAGCAGACACACACACACTGACACTAGCAGACACACACACACTGACACTAGCAGACACACACACACTGACACTAGCAGACACACTCACTGACACTAGCAGACACACACACTGACACTAGCAGACACACACACACTGACACTCACTAGCAGACACACACACTGACACTCACTAGCAGACACACACACTGACAAGAGCAGACACACACACTGACACTAGCAGACACACACACTGACACTCACTAGCAGACACACACACACTGACACTAGCAGGCAGACACACACACTGACACTAGCAGACACACACACTGACACTCACTAGCAGACACACACACACTGACACTAGCAGACACACACACACACTGACACTAGCAGACACACACACACACTAACACTCACACTAACACATGTTTTTTTTTTTTATTTAATCCCCCAGCCTCCTTACCTTTTGGAGTGCTGAAGGGATTCCCTGGGGTCCAGTGGTGCTGCTGGGCTCCTGGGCGGGCGGGCGGGTAGGCTGGCTGGCTGGCGGGTAGGCAGGCTGGCTGGCTGGCAGGCTGGCGGGCACGAGGGAGCACTCTCCCATGTGTGCTTCCTCTTCAGCTCCCTCGCGCACCGCGTAGGGATGCCGGCGCCGGAAGATGACATCATCTTCCGGCTCCGGTATCAGTATGCGGCGCGCGATGGAGCTGAAGAGGAAGCACACATGGGAGAGTGCTCCCTCGCGCGCCCGCAGAACCGGGCGCTCGGCCACGCTACATTAGGTCGTCGGTTGGAGGGGAGCGCAGTGCGCTTCCCTCCTTCCGGTCAGCCTGATTTTGCGCCCCCAGGGCCGGTGCGCCCTAAGGCGGCCGCCTGGGCCGCCTTATGGTAGCGCCGGCCCTGACCAGTTATACTGACTGACTGACTGGGACAAGGGACAGTGTGAAGGGGGGACGGGGACGGACCAGTTATACTGACTGACTGACTGGGACAAGGGACAGTGTGAGAGGGGGGGACCAGTTATACTGACTGACTGTGACAAGGGACAGTGTGAGGGGGGGGACCAGTTATACTGACTGACTGACTGTGACAAGGGACAGTGTGAGGGGGGGGACCAGTTATACTGACTGACTGACTGTGACAAGGGATAGTGTGAGTCGGGGGGGACCAGTTATACTGACTGACTGACTGTGACAAGGGACAGTGTGGGGGGGGGACCAGTTATACTGACTGACTGTGACAAGGGACAGTGTGAGGGGGGGGAACACCAGTTATACTGACTGACTGGGACAAGGGACAGTGTGAGGGGGGGGGAGGGGCACCAGTTATACTGACTGACTGGGACAAGGGACAGTGTGAGGGGGGACACACCAGTTATACTGACTGACTGGGACAAGGGACAGTGTGAGGGGGGGGGGACACCAGTTATACTGACTGACTGACTGTGACAAGGGACAGTGTGGGGGGGGGGGGACCAGTTATACTGACTGACTGTGACAAGGGACAGTGTGAGGGGGGGGACACCAGTTATACTGACTGACTGGGACAAGAGACAGTGTGAGGGGGGGTAGGGGCACCAGTTATACTGACTGACTGGGACAAGGGACAGTGTGAGGGGGGGGGGGCAGTTATACTGACTGACTGACTGTGACAAGGGACAGTGTGAGGGGGGGGACCAGTTATACTGATTGACTGACTGTGACAAGGGACAGTGTGAGGGAGGGACCAGTTATACTGACTGACTGTGACAAGGGACCGTGTGAGGGGGGACCAGTTATACTGACTGACTGGGACAAGGGACAGTGTGAGGGGGGGGACCAGTTATACTGACTGACTGACTGTGACAAGGGACAGTGCGAGGGGGGGACGGACCAGTTATACTGACTGACTGTGACAAGGGACAGTGTGGGGGGGGGGGGCAGTTATACTGACCCCCTGGGGGTCTCACAGCAACTGACTTTATAAAAATATAAAAATAATTAATATGATGAAAGGGACAATAAAAAATAATATAGCAAGAAAAAAATATCATCATAATTACATTATGAGACATTTAGCAATAAAGAAACATATCAAGATAATTACATGGAAAGGGACATTTATCAATAAATAATAAATCAAGAAAAAATTATGATAATTATATCAATGAGACATTGATCAATAAAAAATATATCAAGATAAGATACATATGAAAAGGGACATTAATCAATAAAACAACATATCAGAATTATATTAATGAGACATGTATCAATAAAAAAAATATAAAACAAGAAAAAATTGCATAATAATTATATTAATGAGACATTGATCAATAAAGAAAAATATCAAGATAATTAGATGGAAAGGGACATTTATCAATAAAAAATAATATATCAAGAAAAAAATATCAACATAATTATATTAATGAGACATTTTTCAATAAAGAAAAATATCAAGATAATTATATAAAAAAGTGACATTTATCAATAAAAAATTATATATGAAGAAAAAAATATAATCATAATTATATTAATTAGACATTTATTAATAAAAAAAATATCAAGATAAGATATATATGAAAAGGGACATTTATCAATAAAACAAAATATCAGAATTATATTAATGAGACATTTATCAATAAAAAATATAAAACAAGAAAAAATAGCATAATAATTATATTAATGAGACATTTATCAATAAAGAAAAATATCAAGATAAGTACATGGAAAGGGACATTTATCAATATTGACATTTATCAATAAAGGTAGCCTTTCTGGAAGACCATACTACGACTCTATCCTGCACACCTTCATTTATTTTTAACTTAACCACCCTGTACATTTATTTTATTTTTATTTAATATATCCTGTGTACATTGTATATTTTCTTGTATTTATATCTTGTCTGTTATGCTATCCCTGTATGTAATTGTTTTATTCACCTATATGCATTCCTCTATTTTTCCCCTCTTATTTGTGACTGACCTCTGACCCCTCCCTTTTCTTATTGATATGTTTGTTTTTATTTGAATATCCATCTCTGTACCTAGATACATTTCCCCCCCCCCCTTACGTTTATTGCAAGCTCTCTGACCCTCACATCTCTTTATTCAACAGCCTGATCCCCCAACTTTGCAAGCCCATTCCTTCAGTGAGCAAGCCTGATGCCCACACTCCCCTCCCCACACCATCCCACCCCATGCTCATTATTACATTTATAGATTGTCTGTCACACCTACATTTTAGTTAGGTTAAAAAAAAAAAAAACTGCCTCTTATTAGTACACTCCTGCACTTTTTTTAAACGATAAAACACATTTTTCCTACCTTCACCTGCTGTTGACATTCCAATTATCTCCAATTTTCATTTTTCACTATTTAGCAATTATCTGTTTTCTCCTCCTCTTTACTTCCTCAGTCTCCCTCAGTATAAAAATCTCTCCTTACACCCACTTCACTCATCCCCATCCACATTTACATATGCCCTTCTCTGCTACACTCCCCCCTTCTCTCATCTCATGCCTTACACTCATTTTTCTACTCTCTCACACCAACACACAATCGATCTCATCCTAGACCCTATGCATACAAAACCCATTCACACCTCCTGTCACTTTCTCTCATCCTACTTCTAGCAGCTGGTGATGTCTCTCCCAATCCAGGGCCCTTCACCTTCTCTACACACACTAAGACAACCAGAAACCCCACAAACCTCATCACAATACCCTGCCCTTTACCCTCACTTACCAAAATTCATTGTGCACTCTGGAATGCCCGCTCCATCTGCAGTAGTTTAAAATCAACAACCATACACAACTTTTTCATCTCAAACTCACTCACACTGCTTGCACTTACAGAGACCTGGCTGTCCCCCTCTGATAGCGCTACTCCTGCCTCTTTATGTTTTGGTGGGCTACAATTCTCTCACACTCCCAGACTCAACTGTAAAGGAGGCGGCGTAGGCATCCTTCTCTCCCCTCAATGTACCTTTCAACCAATCATAACTCCCCCTGCCCTATCCTTTTCTTCTTTTGAAGTTCACACTGTCTGCCTATTTAAACCCACTCCTTTAAGAATTGCTATCATCTACCGCCCCCCCGGTTATCCTAGAGTCTTCATTGAGCACTTTTCTTCCTGGCTTCCCCACTTCCTCTCATCTAGCACTCCTTCCCTTATACTTGGGGATTTCAATATCCCAATCAATAACCCTAATTGCACTGATGCCTCTCGTCTGCCCTCTGTAACCTCCTCCTTTGGCCTTACGCAATGGTCCAATTTAGCAACCCATACAGCAGGAAACACTCTTGATCTTGCCTTCACCAACTTCTGTACTGCCTCTAATCTCTCCAATATTCCTTTTCCTCTATCTGACCACCATCTGCTGACTTTTGACATTGGCATACCTAAGACCCAATTGACACCACCATCTGAACATCACTCTCACAGAAACCTCCAATGTCTTGACCTAGAGCATTTCTCCACTAATCTCCAAACTCTCCTTTTACCTATCTCAAACCTCACCTGTCCTAGTTCTGCAACCTCCTTCTACAATTCCACCCTCTCCTCTCAACTAGACACATTTAAATGCCGCAGGCCCGCCCAACAACAACCCTGGCACACCAAGCTCACTCGATACCTCCAAAAATGCTCCAGAACGCTGCTGAACGCTGTTGGAGAAAGTCTCACTGTGCATCTGACTTTCTCCACTATAAATTTATGCTGAGCTCATACAGCTTGGCTCTTTCCTCTGCAAAAGTTAATTACTTCAATACCCTCATTACCACACTCTCCCACGAACCCAAACGACTATTTCACACATTTAACTCTCTTCTTCGCCCTGCTGTACCTCCTCCACCTACTAACTTGACTGCCTCAGACTTTGCAACTCACTTCACTGACAAGATCTCTACAATCAGAGAAGAGATCTCTCATCTTTCTCCTCCCCCTTGCAATACTTCCCCTAACTTCACTCCCTCTGCTGTTCTACGTTCATTCACACCTGCTACATTGGAAGAGGTTTCTGCTCTGCTCCAGTCCTCCCGCCCCACCACCTGCTCCCTAGATCCAATTCCCTCGCATCTCATCCATACTCTGTCTTCTTCTCTTTCTCCACCTCTCACTAAAATTCTCATTCTCTCTCTCTCCTCTGGTATATTTCCATCGCCCTTCAAACATGCAACTGTAACCCCAATTCTAAAGAAGCGCAATCTTGACCCTAACTCCCCATCCAACTATCGTCCTATCTTGCTACTGCCTTTTGCATCCAAGATCCTTGAAATAATTGTGTATGCGTGATTGACAGACTTCTTCGAATCAAACTCTCTGCTAGACCCGCTTCAGTCTGGTTTCCGCGCTAAGCACTCTGTGGAAATGGCACTGACCAAAGTATCCAATGATCTACTCGATGCAAAATCTCGTGGTCACTACTCTATCCTAATTCTCCTTGACCTGTCTGTGGCTTTTGACACTGTTGATCATCAACAGCTTCTTCTCATCCTTAGCAATATTGCTCTCTCCTGGTGCTCCTCCTACCTCTCCCAGCGCTCTTTCAGTGTTTCTTTCTCTGGCTCTGCTTCTTCTCCCCAACTCTTCTCTGCTGGTGTCCCTCAAGGTTCAGTCCTTGGTCCCCTACTGTTCTCCATCTATACTGCCTCCCTTGGTAAACTCATTAGCTCCTTTGGTTTCCAATATAATTTCTATGCAGATGACACGCAAATCTACCTGTCCTCTCCTGATCTCTCCCCGTCCCTCTTGACTAGTGTCTCTGACTGCCTCTCTGCTGTTTCTAACAGGATGGCTGCCCACTTCCTTAAACTAAACTTGACCAAAACTGAAATTGTGGTCTTTCCTCCCTCAAGTGTTGTTACTCCTGTGTCTGTCTCCCTCCAAGTCAATGGTGCTACCATCAGCTCCACCACGCAGGCTCGTTGCCTAGATGTTCTCTTTGACTCCGACCTCTCCTTCAAGCCTCACGTTCACTCTATTGCCAAATCCTGTCATTTCCATCTCAAAAACATTGCGCGCATCCGCCCCTACTTAACGCCAGATGCGACTAAGGTGTTGGTCCATTCCACTGTACTTTCTCGCCTTGACTACTGTAATCCGCTTCTCAGTGGTCTTATGTGCTCCCAACTTGCGCCGTTACAGTCCATAATGAATGCAGTGGCGAGGCTCATCTTCCTGTCCGCCCGCACCTCCCATGCCCCACCCTTCTGTCAGTCCCTACATTGGCTTCCTATAAAATATAGAGCTCAATTTAAAATTCTGGTTCTTGCTTTCAAATGTCTACATAATGCTGCTCCCACCTATCTATCCTCCCTTATACACAAGTATGTCCCGTCTAGGCCCTTACGATCTGCTGAAGACGTCTTACTATCTTCTGTCCGTACTCCCACCTCTGATACTCGCCTTCAAGACTTCTTGAGGGCTGCACCGTTCCTGTGGAACTCGCTTCCCTTCTCCGTTAGATGCTCACCCAGTCTCCACTCCTTCAAAAAATCATTAAAAACCCACTTCTTCATAAAAGCGTATCAATTAAACTCTTAATAGCTCCCAACTGATTCCTCTTCTGCAACTGTCACTAGTCTAATACTATCCTTACCTTTTGTGTAATTTTACCCCACTCCCTCTAGCATGTAAGCTCATTGAGCAGGGCCCTCAACCCCTCTGTTCCTGTGTGTCCAACTTGTCTGGTTACAACTACATGTCTGTTCGTCCACCCATTGTAAAGCGCTGCGGAATTTGACGGCGCTCTATAAATAATATAATAATAAGAAAAAATAATATATCAAGAAAAAAATATCAACATAATTATATTAATCAGACATTTATCAATAAAGAAAAATATAAAGATAATTATATGAAAAGTAACATGTATCAATATAAAATGATATATCAAGAAAAAAATATCATAATTATATTAACGAGACATTTATTAATAAAGAAAAATATCAAGATATATATGAAAAGGGACATTTATCAATACAAAAATTATATTTCAAGAAAAAAATCTAAAAATGATATGAGACATTAATCAATAAAGACAAATATCAAGATAATTATATGGAAAGGGACATTTATCAAGAAAAAAAATAATATATCAAGAAAAAAATATCATAGAAACATAGAATGTGACGGCAGAAAAGAACCATTCGGCCCATCTAGTCGGCCCAGTTTTCTAAATACTTTCATTAGTCCCTGGCCTTATCTTATAGTTAGGATAGCCTTATGCCTATCCCACGCATGCTTAAACTCCTTTACTGTGTTAACCTCTACCACTTCAGCTGGAAGGTGTCAGGATCGGGACAGGGATCCAACACGCAGAGTACAAACAGTAGCCAGATACGTATACCGGACCTTAGAATGGCCGGACTAACGTAAGTAGCACAGTAAGAATGGTCAAAGACAAGCCGAGGTCGAGGGTAACAGAAGACAGGTAAGCGAGAGACAAGCCGAATCAAGGGTAACAGAGATAAGCAGAGTAAGGTAAACAAGCCGGGTCAAAACCAAAAGGGATAATAGAATACACAAGCACTGAGTGACTAGAACAAGCTAGAACCACGACAGGGCAATGAGCTAATGAAAGAAGCTCTGTTAAATACCCTGTTCAGAGCAGTAACCACGCCTCCGAGGCGTCTTGATTGGTCCTGCAGCAATTGACTGACAGGTCGTTCCGGGGGAGTGTCCTGATGACTACTTCCTGCCTAGATGCTGTAAAAGGCAGTCACTCCTTCGCGGCCGGCCTAGCATGACCGGATAGACCGCGGGGAAGGGAGCCATCAGACCGTCTGGATGGAGGAACAGCTAAGTCTCTACCTCTTTCGGAGGTAGAGACCACAGGTACCCTGACAGTACCCCCCCTCTCAGATACGCCCACCGGACGGAATGAACCGGGACGAGATGGGAAGCGAGAGTGATACGCCCTGCGGAGACGGGGAGCATGAACATCCTCCTGAGGTACCCAACTCCTCTCCTCAGGACAATATCCCTTCCAATCAACCAGATATTGTACTCTCCCCCGGGAGATTCGAGAATCAATAATAGAGTTAACCTCATACTCCTCCTGACCCTCCACCTGAACGGAGCGAGGAGGGGCTATTGTGGAGGAAAATCTGTTACATATTAGTGGTTTCAGCAATGAAACGTGAAACGAGTTCGGGATGCGTAAGGTATTAGGAAGAGCTAAACGATACGCAACTGGATTGATACGGGTCAGCACCCTGTAGGGTCCAATATAACGAAGAGCGAACTTCATGGATGGCACTTTTAAACGGATGTTCCTCGTGCTCAGCCATACCCTATCACCTGGAACAAAGGCCGGAGCCGCCCTTCTACGTTTATCAGCGTGTTTCTTAACCAACATAGAGTTGTGCACAAGGATTTGTCGAGTTTGATCCCACAACTTCCTCAAATTGGCAACATGAACATCAACCGACGGCACCCCCTGGGAAGGAGAATCCGAAGGAAGAATAGACGGATGAAAACCATAATTCATGAAGAAGGGGCTTGAATGAGTAGAATCGCAAACGAGATTGTTGTGTGCAAACTCCGCCCAAGGAATCAAACCGACCCAATCGTCCTGGTGTTCTGAAACGAAACAACGTAGATATTGTTCAACTTTTTGGTTAGTGCGTTCAGCAGCTCCATTGGACTGAGGATGATAGGCAGAGGAGAAATTCAATTTGATGCCTAGTTGGGAGCAGAATGATCTCCAAAAACGGGAAACAAATTGGGAGCCTCTGTCAGAGATAATTTGGGAAGGTATCCCATGCAACCGGAAAATCTCCCTGGCGAATATCTCCGCTAATTCGGGCGAAGATGGGAGTTTAGGTAAGGGAATGAAGTGAGCCATTTTAGTAAATCTGTCTACCACAGTGAGGATGACAGTCTGCTTTTTAGAGATAGGCAAATCAACAATGAAGTCCATAGCCAGACAGGACCAAGGCTTTTCAGGAACCTCTAAAGGGTGCAGAAATCCGCATGGAAGCGAATGGGGTAGCTTGGTCTTGGTACAAACTTCACATGCCCCGATTAATTCTTTAATATCCTTGCGTAAGTCAGGCCACCAAAAATCTTTAGAGACCAGCGCATAAGTCTTGCGGATACCAGGATGCCCAGCCACCTTGCTGTTATGGAGACAGCGTAGCACCTCCAGTTGGAGAGCAGCAGGAACGAAGTGTCGATCCCCAGGAGTCTGTTTGGGTGCCAAATGCTGAAACTTCATGATCTCAGAAAGCAATGGAGAGTGAATCCTGAGATTCGTGTTCGCGATGATATTCCCCTTAGGAACTATGGATGACAGAAGTGGTTCTGTTATAGTGTATGGTTCATATTGACGAGACAAAGCATCGGCTTTAGAGTTCTTAGAACCAGGTCTATACGTAAGTTCATAATTAAAGTGAGTGAGGAACAAAGCCCAGCGAGCCTGCCTGGCGGACAAGCGCTTAGCCTCCCGAATATAAGACAAGTTCTTATGATCCATTAGGATAGTAACAGGGTGTAGTGTCCCTTCCAGTAAATGTCTCCACTCCTTTAAAGCCTTAATGACCGCTAACAGTTCCCTCTCCCCGATGTCATATCTGCTCTCAGGCCCAGAAAATTTTTTAGAGAAGAAACCACAAGGGTGTAACGGTTTATCCACCCCTAACCTTTGAGACAGAACAGCCCCAACTCCTGTCTCAGAAGCATCGACCTCGAGCAGGAAAGGCAGAGTCGTATCAGGATGAACTAGAATGGGAGCTGAGGCAAAAAGTTCCTTGAGAGTCTTAAAAGCACAAAGAGCTTCCTCAGACCAGAACTTAGTATCAGCCCCTTGTTTCGTCATATTGGTAATAGGCGCAATGATAGAGGAGTAACCCTTAATGAAGCGCCTATAGTAGTTGGAAAAAACAATAAACCTTTGGATAGCCTTGAGTCCTTTGGGCAAAGGCCAGTCTAAAATAGATTGGAGTTTACCAGGATCCATTTTAAAACCTTCCCCAGAAATCACGTACCCAAGAAAGTCTACCTGAGACTGATCAAAACTGCACTTCTCCAATTTGCAGTATAGACCATGTTGCAGAAGTTTGTGTAACACCTTTCTGACCTGTCTATGGTGAGTCTCAATCTCCTTAGAGTGTATTAGTATGTCGTCCAGGTAAACAATAACACAATCATGCTGAAACTCCCTAAGTACCTCATTAATCAACTCTTGAAATACTGCAGGAGCATTGCATAGTCCAAATGGCATAACAGTGTACTCGTAATGGCCATACCGGGTATTGAATGCCGTCATCCACTCGTGACCTTGCTGGATTCTCACCAAATTGTAAGCCCCTCTGAGATCTAACTTGGTGAAGATTTTGGAGCCCTTAAGACGATCAAATAACTCGGTAATCAGTGGGATGGGATAGGCATTTCTGACAGTTATTTTATTTAAGCCTCGGTAATCGATACAAGGTCTCAGCGTGCCATCTTTCTTTTTAATGAAAAAGAACCCCGCCCCGGCCGGAGAAGAAGACCTCCTGATGAATCCCTTTTCTAAATTCTCCTGAATATACTCCTCTAGAACCGAGTTCTCCTGAACAGACAAAGGATATACATGGCCCCTGGGAGGCATAGTCCCGGGTAGAAGCTTAATTTTACAGTCAAATGACCTGTGTGGCGGCAAAGAATCGGCATTCTTCTTGTCAAACACTGCCCTTAAGTCTAGGTAAAGGTCTGGTATTTGTCTTTCTGTGGACTGAGTAGGATTCTCCTGTATGTTAATATTAGCTAATGGAGAAACCTTGCACAAACACCGATCCTGGCAGCCCTGGCCCCATGAGAGTATCTCCCCTAACTCCCAATCAATAATAGGGTTATGTTCCTTCAACCATGGGTACCCCAGAACTATGGGAACGGAAGGAGACGAAATGAGCAGAAGAGATAAATTCTCCACGTGTAGGATGCCAACATTTAACTCAATGGGTATGGTTTCACGAAAGATAACAGGGTCTAGTAGTGGTCTACCATCTATGGCCTCAACGGCCAAGGGTGCCTCCCTTAGCTGGGATGGGAAATTGTTTTTACTGGCAAAGGCTTGGTCGATAAAATTCTCAGCAGCACCGGAATCTATCAAAGCCATAGCCCTGTCACGTCTAAACATTTGTTATGAAGGAACACAACTGCAGATTTCTTATAGTTTGAATATTTATTATCAAAAGTAAAAGGTATTGACTTTAAGTCCAATTACAGGTACTGTAGCTTTAATTAATAAACGATAACTGAAGTCCACAATTACAGGCACTGTAGCTTTAAGTAGTAAACGATAAATGAAGTCCACAATTACAGGCACTGTAGCTTTAAGTAGTAAACGATAACTGAAGTCCACAATTACAGACACTGTAGCTTTAAGTAGTAAACGATAACTGAAGTCCACAATTACAGGCACTGTAGCTTTAAGTAGTAAACGGTAACTGAAGTCCACAATTACAGGCACTGTAGCTTTAAGTAGTAAACGATAACTGAAGTCCACAATTACAGACACTGTAGCTTTAAGTAGTAAACGGTAGTAATTAGCAGACACTGAATCAGAAAGAGTCTCTTTAGTAGTATTAATGAATTAGGTGATAAGAAGTTACAATAGCTGTTCCATAGACTTTAACTGAAGCGATATAGATGCAGCTAACTGAGACAAAGTATGAGTTGAAGTTAGCTGTAACGGTTTTGTTTTATCGAAGGACTTTGAAGACAGGAAATAACAGCCTTGAAATGCAACGCTTATCACAGAGGTTTTACTTAGCTTCCGGCACATAGAACACTGGTTCCCGAGATCTCCTCAGAGGCGGTTATCCTGGAAGGAGAGAGTTCAGCTTTAGTCGTGGAAGAGGAGAGGTGAAGGGAACTTGAAGTCTTCTAGTCCGGTCCGGTAACAGAGGGCTTTCACAACGATGTTGCAGCCGGTTCGTGAGTACGGAACGTAGTTCAATAATCCAGCGTCGCTCAGCTGGTGCGGTCGGATTAAATAAGGAGACCGTGTCATAAAGGGGTGTGGCTAAGCTCCGTGGAACCAGGAAGTAAGAGGATACCATAGTTAAGGCATGACAGTACCCCCTCCTTAATGAGCAACCTCTGGGTGCTATTGACTTGGTTTAGAAGGGTAACGCTTGTGAAATTGGGAAATCAATTTGTCAGCATGAACGACAGAGGAGTTTTCCCATGTATCTTCATCAATTCCATATCCTTTCCATCTGATGAGGTATTGTAAAGAGCCACGATGAATCCTTGAATCCAGTATACTTTGAATTTCATATTCTTCTTCGCCCTGGACCAATATGGGATCAGGAGAAGTAGTGACATTTCTTTGGAAAGGGTCAGGATGATGAGGCTTTAGCAAGGACACATGAAAAACAGGATGTAGCTTCAAAGTAGGTGGAAGTTTCAATTTAACAACATTACGGTTGATAACCGATAGTATCGGAAAAGGACCAAGGAAAAGGGAACTTAACTTCTTTGATGGACGGTTTGTAGAGATGTTCTTTGAGGAAAGCCAGACAAGATCACCGATTTTATAAGAGGGTGAAGGTTGTCTGTTTGTATCAAAAAACTTCTTTTGATTGGAGGAGGCCAATTCCAGATTTTCATGTAATTTCTTGAATAAAGAGGACATATGAGAGATTTGATTCGAATCGGAGAGATTAGATGAAGAAACTGTCTGAGCAGGAAATGAGGAAGGATGAAATCCATAATTGGATAGAAATGGAGTCATTTTGCTGCTGGTATGATGATGAGAAGGAGGTACGTAAATCCGGTCTTTAAAATAGTAGAGACCGTTTTTCTTGGATAATTTAATTGATTCAGGAAGTTCAAGAGCATCTTCACTGAGATCTTTAATGTCGTCAATAAGAGAAGATAAGATTCCAATGACTGTAGACGGAGGAGGTTCAATTTTAGTGTCTTTATGAATCCTGGAAAGGGCATCAGCCTTTTTGTTTCTAGACCCAGGTCTAAAGACTATTTGGAAGTTGAACCGGGAGAAAAAGAGATTCCATCTTACTTGTCGAGCAGACAGTGTTTTATTGGAGTGAAGATATTCGAGATTTTTATGGTCAGTATATATGATTAAAGAGTTCTGAGCACCTTCAAGAAGGTGTCTCCAGGTTTCTAAAGCCACTTTGATACTTAATAATTATTTTTCCCCTGTAGGATAATTCTTTTCGGCAGGAGATAATGATCGTGAGAAGAAGGCGACAGGATGAAGAGGTTCTTGAGGAGTTTTGTGTTGAGAAAGGACAGCTCCGATTGCAAATTCCGAAGCATCCGTTTCAAGGACATAAAGATATGAAGGATTTGGAAGTTGAAGAACAGGAGCTGTTGTGAACTTTCTCTTTAATTCATTGAAGGCAGTTTGAGCCTTCTCGTTCCAATTGAAGGGATGTTTTTTACTGTTAAGTTGATTGAGTGGGTGAGCTATCTCAGAGTAGTTTTTAATAAATTTTCTGTAGAAGTTGGCGAACCCTAGAAATCGCTGTAATTCTTTTACTGTAGAGGGAACAGGCCAGTTGATGATACAATCGACTTTTGAATTATCCATAGGGTCACCTGGTATGAGGTCTACAGGACAATCGTAGGAACGATGAGGTGGGAGCGTTTCAGCTTCTTTTTTACTGAATACGTCTGAAAAGTCTGAATAACAAGAAGGTATGGTTGGTTCTTTGGAGATCTTCAGAATAGGAAACTGCTGTAAACATGTTTCTTTACAATAATGTGAGTTAAAGGTGAGAGAGAAAGGAGACCATGAAATTTGAGGGTTGTGGTTCCTTAACCAGTTGATCCCTATTACAACGGAATAGAGAGGTGATGGAATAACATCAAATACTAGAAATTCAGTATGAATATGATTGGTGGTTACCTTTAGAGGGATGGTTTCACGAAGAATCGGTCCCGAGGATATAAGGGAGCCGTCAATCACTTTAATAGGAACAGAAATGGTTTTTCGAACACAAGGAATTTTATTCTTTGTTACAAAGGTTGAATCGATGAATACTCCATTTGCACCAGAATCGATGATAGCTTCAGTCACAATTCTCACCTTGTCCCATTGTAGTATAAGAGATATAGGAGTGAACTGAGTGGTTGGTGTAGAAGGGAGTGCACTGAAGATCGCAGAGGTATAGGCTTGCCTACCGGTCTTTGTCCGTTTTAATAAGGGACAATCAGAAACCAAATGATCTTGAGAGGCACAATACATGCATAGGTTTAATTGACGTCTTCGGTTCTTTTCTTCAGGAGTGAGAGGACTTCTTATTACCCCTATTTCCATAGGTTCACTTGGTAAGGAAGTCTTTTCTGGAGCTTTTGAGGGAGTAAAAGGTTTGCGGTCTTTAGAATGTAAAAGGGCTTTTTCGGCCTTTCTTTCTCTTAATCTTCTGTCAATACTGAATGATAAGTGAATCAGAGCGTTCAAAGTAGTAGGGAGTTCTGTTCTAGATAGTTCGTCTTTTACAGCTTCAGATAACCCAATCCGAAATTGGTTGCGCAATGTGATGTCATTCCATTACGTTTCTACTGCCCATCTTTTAAACTCAGCAATGTAATCTTCAACGGGTCGATGCCTTTGCTGTAGTGTTCTGATTGTTAAATCAGCTGTTGCTTGTTTGTTAGGATCTTCATAGAGAAGAGACATGGCTTCAAGAAAGTCATCCAGTGAACCTAAGATGGGGTCATCATTGTCCAAAAAGGTATGGGCCCAGAACATAGGTTCACCTCTTAGAAAGGAAATAACTGAGAAAACCTTAGATCTTTCTGTGGGATAAGATCTAGGTTTTAAAGCAATCAATAATTTGCAGGAATAAAAAAACTCCTTATATTTGGAACGATCACCATAGAATTTTTCAGGGTTACATACAGCAGGATCGCTAAGTGAGTGCAGAACAGTATGAGGAGGATGAGTCTGTAAGTCTTTGACATAAGTGAAAATTCTTTCGTTAGTAACTTGCAGGTCTTGCACACCTTGGGCTAGTGTATTAACTCTTTGATTCAGCGTAGTTATCGTAGAATCGAAATCTGCTGGATCCATTATAATGGCTGGATTATTCTGTCACGTCTAAACATTTGTTATGAAGGAACACAACTGCAGATTTCTTATAGTTTGAATATTTATTATCAAAAGTAAAAGGTATTGACTTTAAGTCCAATTACAGGTACTGTAGCTTTAATTAATAAACGATAACTGAAGTCCACAATTACAGGCACTGTAGCTTTAAGTAGTAAACGATAAATGAAGTCCACAATTACAGGCACTGTAGCTTTAAGTAGTAAACGATAACTGAAGTCCACAATTACAGGCACTGTAGCTTTAAGTAGTAAACGATAACTGAAGTCCACAATTACAGACACTGTAGCTTTAAGTAGTAAACGGTAACTGAAGTCCACAATTACAGGCACTGTAGCTTTAAGTAGTAAACGATAACTGAAGTCCACAATTACAGACACTGTAGCTTTAAGTAGTAAACGGTAGTAATTAGCAGACACTGAATCAGAAAGAGTCTCTTTAGTAGTATTAATGAATTAGGTGATAAGAAGTTACAATAGCTGTTCCATAGACTTTAACTGAAGCGATATAGATGCAGCTAACTGAGACAAAGTATGAGTTGAAGTTAGCTGTAACGGTTTTGTTTTATCGAAGGACTTTGAAGACAGGAAATAACAGCCTTGAAATGCAACGCTTATCACAGAGGTTTTACTTAGCTTCCGGCACATAGAACACTGGTTCCCGAGATCTCCTCAGAGGCGGTTATCCTGGAAGGAGAGAGTTCAGCTTTAGTCGTGGAAGAGGAGAGGTGAAGGGAACTTGAAGTCTTCTAGTCCGGTCCGGTAACAGAGGGCTTTCACAACGATGTTGCAGCCGGTTCGTGAGTACGGAACGTAGTTCAATAATCCAGCGTCGCTCAGCTGGTGCGGTCGGATTAAATAAGGAGACCGTGTCATAAAGGGGTGTGGCTAAGCTCAGTGGAACCAGGATGTAAGAGGATACCATAGTTAAGGCATGACAAGCCCTTACTACTTCCCTCCCGCAAGTTAAGGAAACTGGTAGCAGAAGCCTGTGATCTTTATACTTAGGATTAGAGGACAAAATAGAAACACCCAAGGCCTGTCCTCTAGAGAGACTTAGGTGCGAGCGTTTCCCGGGCGGTTAGAACAGTTTGAGAGTAAATGACCCTTAGCTCCACAATACATACACAAACCCTCTCTTCTCCTGTACTGTCTTTCCTCCTCAGAGAGGCGGGTATACCCTATCTGCATAGGTTCAGGAAGCAAAGATACCGTGGAGTCAGGACTTGGAAAAGCGGGGGCTAACCTAATAGAAGGTCTCCGGTTCTTCTCTTGAGTGTTCTGTCTCTCTCTTAAACGTTCATCTATACGAGAGATGAACGAAAATTAAATCCTCTAAATTCTCAGGGAGTTCTCTGGTAGCAACCTCATCAAGGATTACTTCAGATAAGCCATTCAAAAATACATCCATATACGCCTGCTCATTCCACTTGACCTCTGACGCCAGAGACCTGAACTCTAGTGCATAATCCACCAGTGTTCGGTTCTCCTGTCTCAGACGCAACAGTAGTCTGGCTGCATTAACCTTTCTACCTGGAGGGTCAAATGTTCTTCTAAAAGCAGCTACAAAGGCGTTATAGTTATAAACTAATGGGTTATCGTTCTCCCATAATGGGTTGGCCCATCTCGGAGCTTTCTCAATAAGTAGGGTGATAATAAATCCTACCTTTGCCCTCTCTGTAGGATAAGAGCGAGGCTGCAATTCAAAATGGATACTAATTTGGTTTAAGAAACCACGACACTTCTCAGGAGCCCCACCATAGCGTACTGGGGGGGTAATGTGAGAAGAAGCACCCACTGTGGCTACCTCTAGACCTGAACCGGCAGGAGAAACAGGGGTATTACGTATCTCCTCTGGTGGGTTATTGGCACGAGATAATAGAGCCTGTAGCGCAAGCGCCATCTGATCCATTCTGTGATCCATGGCTTCAAACCTAGGATCAGGAGAGGCAAGCTGACTGTTTGTACTCGCAGGATCCATTGGCCCTGTCGTAATGTCAGGATCGGGACAGGGATCCAACACGCAGAGTACAAACAGTAGCCAGATACGTATACCGGACCTTAGAATGGCCGGACTAACGTAAGTAGCACAGTAAGAATGGTCAAAGACAAGCCGAGGTCGAGGGTAACAGAAGACAGGTAAGCGAGAGACAAGCCGAATCAAGGGTAACAGAGATAAGCAGAGTAAGGTAAACAAGCGGGTCAAAACCAAAAGGGATAATAGAATACACAAGCACTGAGTGACTAGAACAAGCTAGAACCACGACAGGGCAATGAGCTAATGAAAGAAGCTCTGTTAAATACCCTGTTCAGAGCAGTAATCACGCCTCCGAGGCGTCTTGATTGGTCCTGCAGCAATTGACTGACAGGTCGTTCCGGGGGAGTGTCCTGATGACTACTTCCTGCCTAGATGCTGTAAAAGGCAGTCACTCCTTCGCGGCCGGCCTAGCATGACCGGATAGACCGCGGGGAAGGGAGCCATCAGACCGTCTGGATGGAGGAACAGCTAAGTCTCTACCTCTTTCAGAGGTAGAGACCACAGGTACCCTGACAGAAGGCTATTCCATGCATCCACTAACCTCTCACTAAATTAATACTTCCTGATATTATTTTTAAACCTTTGTCCCTCTAATTTAAGACTATGTCCTCTTGTTGTGGTAGTTTTTCTTCTTTTAAATATAGTCTCCTCCTTTACTGTGTTGATTCCCTTTATGTATTTAAATGTTTCTATCATATCCCCCCTGTCTCGTCTTTCCTCCAAGCTATACATGTTAAGATCCTTTATCCTTTCCTGGTAAGTTTTATCCTGCAATCCATGAACCAGTTTAGTAGCCCTTCTTTGAACTCTCTCTGCAAGGTCCTTCTGAAGGTATGGTCTCCAGTACTGTGTACAGTACTCCAAGTGAGGTCTCACCAGTGTTCTGTACAATGGCATGAGCACTTTCCTCTTTCTACTGCTAATACCTCTCCCTATACAATCAAGCATTCTGCTAGCATTTCCTGCTGCTCTATTACATTGTCTGCCTACCTTTAAGTCATCAGAAATAATCACCCCTAAATCCCTTTCCTCAGATGTTGAGGTTAGGACTCTATCAAATATTCTGTACTCTGCCCTTGGGTTTTTACGTCCAAGATGCATTATCTTGCACTTATCCACATTAAATGTCAGTTGCCACAACTCTAACCATTTTTCTAGTTTACCTAAATCATTTGCCATTTGGCTTATCCTTCCTGGAACATCAACCCTGTTACATATCTTAGTATCATCCGCAAAAAGACACACCTTACCATCAAGACCTTCTGCAATATCACTAATACAAATATTAAAGAGAATGGGTCCAAGTACAGATCCCTGAGGTACCCCACTGGTGACAAGCCCAAGCTTCGAATATACTCCATTGACTACAACCCTCTGTTGCCTGTCACTCAGCCACTGCCTTACCCATTCAACAATATTGGAATCCAAACTCAAAGATTGCAGTTTATTGATAAGCCTTCTATGTGCAACAGTGTCAAAAGCCTTACTGAAGTCTAGGTAAGCAATGTCTACTGCACCACCCTGATCTATAATTTTAGTTACCAAATCAAAAAAATCAATAAGATTAGTTTGGCATGATCTCACTGAAGTAAACCCATGTTGTCTCTGATCTTGAAATCTATGTGTTTTTAGATGTTCAACAATCCTATCCTTTAACATGGTTTCCATCACTTTCCCCACTACTGAAGTAAGGCTTACTGGCCTATAGTTGCCCGACTCCTCCCTATTACCTTTCTTGTGAATGGGCACAACATTCGCTAACTTCCAGTCTTCTGGGACTACTCCTGTTAACAATGATTGGTTAAATAAATCTGTTAATGGTTTTGCTAGTACACCACTAAGCTCTTTTAATAGCTTTGGGTGTATTCCATCAGGTCCCATTGACTTATTTGTCTTTACTTTTGACAGTTGAAATAGAACCTCTTCCTCTGTAAACTCACATGTAATAAATGACTAATTTATCCTTTTCTTAACTGAGGTCCCTTTCCTTCATTTTCATCTGTAAATACCGAACAAAAATATTCATTGAGGCAGTCAGCTAGACCTTTATCCTCATCTACATACCTTCCTTCTATTGTTTTTAATCTAACTAATCCTTGTTTTACTTTTCTTTTCTCATTTATGTATCTAAAAAAGTTTTCTCCCCCTTTTTTACTGACTGTGCTATTTTCTCCTCTGTGTGTGATTTGGAAGCTCTTATAACTTGCTTAGCCTCTTTCTGCCTAATCTTATAGGTCATTCTGTCTTCCTCACTCTGGGTTTTTTTATAATGACTAAATGCTAACTTTTAGTTTTTTACTATTTCGGCCACATCTGCGGAGTACCACAGTGGTTTCTTGAATTTTTTGCTTTTACTGACAAGCCTAATGCAATTTTCTGTTGCCTTCAGTAGTGCAACTTTTAAATAATCCCATTTCTTTTGGACTCCATTTAAATTGCTCCAGTCTGATAATTACTCCTTTACACATATTCTAATTTTAGAAAAGTCTGTTTTTCTAAAGTCTAAAACTTTTGTTTTTGTGTGGTGTGACTCAGTCACTGTTCTTATATTAAACAACACTGACTGATGATCACTGGATCCTAAACTTTCACCTACAGTAATATCTGATACCAAATCTCCATTTGTTAACACTAAATCTAGTATGGCCTCTTTACGAGTTGGCTCCTTAATGACTTGTTTTAGAGACAATCCCAGTAGGAAGTTTAGAATATGTGTGCTCCTGGCACAAGTAGCTATTTTTGTTTTCCAATTCACATCAGGAAGATTAAAGTCACCCATGATGATAACTTCCCCCTTCATTGTCATTTTAGCTATTTCTTCAACTAATAGATTATCTAACTCTTCAATTTGTCCTGGGGGCCTATAAATCACACCTACACGAGTTACTGTGTGATTACCAAATTCTAACGTAACCCAAACGGACTCTGTGTTAACCTCACTAACCTTTATTAGGCTGAATTTTATGCTATCCTTCACATACAGGGCCACCCCTCCCCCTTTCTTGCCTTCCCTGTCTTTTCTATATAAAGAGTACCCTGGTATTGCTATGTCCCAGTCATTTTTCTCATTATACCATGTCTCAGTAACAGCGACTAAATCTACACTATCAGATCAGTTGCCATTATTGCCACAAGTTCATGGATCTTATTCCCTAAACTGCGAGCATTTGTAGACATGACTCTAGGCTTATCATTTTTTAACACACTTGCTACAGGCACCTTCTGTCCTTGTTTTGGGGTACAATTGGATTGATGTTTTATCACCCTTTTGCCCCCCCCCTAGTTTAAATACATCCTAGCAAAACCTCTAAACTGATCACTGAGAACATTTGTTCCCTTTTGAGAAAGATGCAAACCATCTTTTTTGTACAGTGTATTTCCATTCCAAACAGAGCTACCATGAGAAATAAAGCCAAATCCTTGCTCCCGACACCATTCATGAAGCCACAAATTAAAGTCCCTAATACGCATCCGCCTGTCATTTTGAATGTTATGCACAGGTAGAACTTCAGAGAATGACAGTGTGGAAGCAACCTGCCGTATATCATTGGCAAAAACACTAAAAACTTCCTTAACCTCTGAAACCTCATTGCTAGCCAAGTCATTTGTCCCTAAATGGACAAGTACATCCAATTCCCCTTCCTGCTTTGCTTGCTTAACAATATTACAGATACGTCTCCTGTCTCTGTGAGCAGTAGCTCCGGGAAGACACCTCACAAGACCACCATTGTCCATCTCCACACCTCTTATGATGGAATCCCCCAACAACAACTGCTTTCTATTAGGCCTCACCATAGTCTTCAAGCCTCTCTGCACAACACCACTAGCCTCAGTGCCTCTCTGCACAACACCACTAGCCTCAGTGCCTCTCTGCACAACACCATTAGCCTCTGTGCTTCTCTGCACAACACCACTAGCCTCAATGCCTCTCTCCACAACACCACTTGCCTCAGTGCCTCTCTCCACAACACCACTAGCCTCAGAGCCTCTCTCCACAACACCACTAGCCTCAGAGCCTCTCTCCACAACACCTCTAGCCTCAATGCCTCTCTGCACAACACCACTAGCCTCAATGCCCCTCTCAACAACAACACTAGCCTCAGTGCCTCTCTGCACAACACCACTAGCCTCAGTGCCTCTCTGCACAACACCACTAGCCTCAGTGCCTCTCTCCACAACACCACTACCCTCAGTGCCTGTCTCCATGACACCATTACACTCTGAAAGTGCAGAAAATGAATTATGCAGGGCAACAGACTGTGCAATATGCCTTTTATCCACAATTCTAAGTCTACCAGATCCTACAGTAATCCATCTGCCATTCCTAGTATGTCTCTGCGGCAGTGGCTTTGCAGCAGTTCCAGCCTGAGTTTGTTTACCAGATAATTTACAAATCTCAGACTTCAAAAATACAATCTCCTGCCGCAAGATAGAGAACTGTCTACAGATTAGACCACAACCAAACCTCCAAAAAGTGGAACGCAAAACAAATGCATAGCAAATATTACACTGAACTAAGTCTGCCATTCCAAAGAGGTAAATAATTTAAATCAAACGAATCTTAACTTTTTATTTATCCTCCTGAATACCTCAGATTACCTCCAGTTTATCTCCAGAATATCTCCAACCACACTTAGAAGCAACACTCTCCAGAATATCTCCAACCACACTTAGAAGCAACACTCTCCAGAATATCTCCAACCACACTTAGAAGCAACACTCTCCAGAATATCTCCAACCACACTTAGAAGCAACACTCTCCAGAATATCTCCAACCACACTTAGAAGCAACACTCTCCAGAATATCTCCAACCACACTTAGAAGCAACACTCTCCAGAATATCTCCAACCACACTTAGAAGCAACACTTAGATGAAGCAACCAAGCTATATTAGCCAAGCTAATGACAACAACCCTTATATACTCCTAAAATCACCTTCCACTAGGAATGTTTAACACCTGGGTAGGCCTCTGCTTATTTACAAACAATAGCTAATTTAAACAGCAATCAATAGCAAGTAGCTAACTAATCAAATCAAATGCCTTATAATTACCAACAGGAAATCAAACCTTGTGCAATCAGTAACCTTTTCCTACAGATGAATCTTACCTGTAACAGTAAAAAAGAAAACTCTTAGCACAACTCTTAGACAGTTGAAGCTTCTGTAAAACTCTCCAGAATATCTCCAACCACACACACTTAGAAGCAACACTTAGATGAAGCAACCAAGCTATTATAATCATCATAATTATATTGAAACATTTATCAATAAAGAAAAATATCAAGATAATTATATGGAAAGGCACATTTATCAATAAAAAATATAAAACAAGAAGAAAATAACATAATTATATTGAGACATTTCTCAATAAAGAAAAACATCAAGATAATTATATGTAAAGGGACATTTATCAATAAAAAATAATATATCGAAAAAAAAATATCATCATAATTATATTAATGAGACATTTACCAATAAAGAAAAATATAAAGATAATTATATGGAAAGGGACATTTATCAATAAAAAATATATAATGAAAAAAATATCATAATTATATTAATTAGACATTTGTCAATAAAGAAAAATATCAAGATAATTTCATTAATAAGGAAACATTTATCGATTAATAGAAAATCAAGAAAAAATATGAAGATGAAGGGGAAATTTATCAATAACAAAATATTTTATCAAGAAAAAAACATCATCATAATTATATTAATGAGACATTATATTGAGACATTTCTCAATAAAGAAAAACATCAAGATAATTATATGGAAAGGGACATTTATCAATAAAAAATTATAAAACAAGTAGAAAATAGCATAATAATTACATTGAGACATTTATCAATAAGAAAAATATCAAGATAATTATATGGAAAGGGACATTTATCAATAAAAAATAATATCAAGATAATTAGATGAAAAGGGACATTTATCAATAAAAAATAATATATGAAGAAAACAATATCATCATAAATATATTAATGAGACATTTATCAATAAATAAAAATATCAAGATAATTATATGAAAAAGGACATTTATCAAGAAAAAATAATATATCAAGAAAAAAATATCATAATTATATTAATGATACATTTATCAATAAAGAAAAATATCAAGATAATTATATGAAAAAGGACATTTATCGTTTAATAAAAATTCACGAAAAAAATATAAAGATAATGGGGAAATTTATCAATAACAAAAACTAAATTAAGAAAAAATACAAAGATACATTTGTTAATAAGGGGAAATTTATCAATAAAAATTAAAATTTATCAATTTTATTGATAAGGAGACATTTATCAAGAAAAAATATGATACATTTAATAATAAGGGGAAACTTATTAATAAATAATTTATCAAGAAAAATATATGAAAATACTTTTATTAATAAAGGGAACTTCATCAAGAAAAAAAATACGTTATCAAGAAAAAAATATAAAGATACATTTATTAATACAGGGACATTTACCAAGAAAAAAATAATTTATCAAGAAAAAAAATATCAATTAATAATTTTACAGATAAATTGAAATGTATAAATAAAATATTTTTTTATCCTAAATAAATTATTTTAAATAACTGTAAATTAAGAGAACATTGTAAATAGGGAAGCATTTTATAAAAAGAAAAATAGATAGTTATACATTTAAAAGTAAAAAACATTTTTGTAATGAAAGAGTATTTTTTAATGAAACATATTTATGTAAGGGCAGTAGAAGGAAGTATTGTTTAACTAAAACCAATTTATAGAGAAATTGTTTCCTTATGACTAAATTAAAGAAAATGCAAAATTTATTTATACTTACCGTAATTTTCTTTTCCTGGCTATTATTAATGGCAGCATTTAAATAATGTGTTAGCTCCTCTCTCTAGCTAATAGGACAGGGGGAAAAAATTCAAGTGAACAATTAACCAATTAGATCTAAGTTATAACGGATCCCCTGATCACCAATTTATGATATCGTTCTTCATCAGGGAATGAAGGATCTGGGAAATAAACTGGAAGAACAATCTCATGATTTCAATTATATGTGAAAACCACTTTTGGTAAAACCTTGTCATGATAAAAGGATGTATAAAGTTCCTCAGACAATAGTACCTTAATGTCTGCCATTCTTCTGGCTGAAACTAAAGCCAGTAGTAGAAGTGTTTTCTGAGATAGAGATAAAATCAAAATATCTTCCAGGGGTTCAAAGGGATTTTCTGCTAGTGCATGTAGAACCAGAGGTAAATTCCAAGGAGTCATAAATGTGCGTAATCTAGGTCTAAGTCTGATTACCATGACGTGTATTGCCATGGGATGTACCTGAATACCGGAGAAGTGTATTACCATGGGATGTTCAGCCCATCTAATCCCTGAGAGAGCTGAGATAGCAGAACAGTGGACTTCCAGGGTGTTTATGCCAAGTCCGTAATCTAACCCAGCCTGAAGAAATCCTAAAATTTCTAAAAAAGAATGGACTTTTGATGGCCTGGTCTGTGTTAGCCCATGTTGCAAATACTTGCCAGATCTTATGATATGTGATGGAGGTTGAATTCTTCCTGGAACATCAAGGTTAAGGCTACCTCTTCTGTCAAACCGTGATCCATCAAGGATTGCTTTTCAAGATCCATGCATGCAGCCTGAGTTTGTGAGATTCTGCATGTAGGAAAGAACATTGAATGAACCTGTATAGAGGAATTTCCCATGGTTGATCTATCATTAACCTTCTTAGGAGAGGAAACCAAGAACAACGAAGCCAGAAAAGAATGATTGCAATTACCCTACACAACTCCCTCGAGAGTTTCCTCAATACTGAATGGATGAGTTGAATAGGAAGAAAAACATATGCCAGCTGGAATGGTGATTCTACTAACAAGGCATCTTGTTCTATGGCTTTCAGATGAAATCTCCTTGAAATAAAGGTTGGAACTTGTGCTCTTGGCTGTGGCCATTAGATCTACTTGGGGAAGACCCCACCTCTGGACCAATCTTTGGAACACCTGTCTGGAGAGGTGTAGCTCTGTTTCTTGTACTTTGTGCCTGCTATTGTGTTTTCTTTCCTAGGAAGATAAACAGTGGATAAACCTTCCACTTTCTCCTGAGCACATGTAAATTTGGGTTGAATTTCTCTCATCAGGGATCGACTCCTGGTTTCTCCTCAATGATTGATAATGCAACAGCAGCTTTGTTGTCTATCCTCAGTTTTATCCACTGAAGTGGTTGAACGTGAATCAAGTCCCTGAAAGCCCCCCCTCAGTTCTCTGATATTTGATAGAAGGTGGTGCATTTAAAGAGGCAAAAGTTCTTGAACAAAGTGCTTGCCCAGATGTGCTCTCACTCCTGTCTGTCTGGCATCTGTAGATATAGATAAATAGTGGAAGTGCACTCAACCGTTCGTCAAGGAATCCAGAGGGGGCTCCAATGGACAAGTCCCAGTGCCAAGATGGACCAAATGTAAAATTGTTAAATGTAGAAAATAATCCAGGCACTCCAACAAATTCCAAAATGTAGGCAATTTTATTTAGAACCAGGAGCTACACAGCAAAGTTTCGACCCCTTAGGGCCTTAGGGCCTTTGTCAAGCTGATGTCTGGCATCTGTAGTGATTACTAGCCATTTTACATCTTTTAATGGAAAACCCCTGGATAGATTCTGCCATGATAGCCACCATTGAAGGTCCATCTTTAGATGTCTTGGAATCGGTAAATTCATCTCCCATTCTTGTGATCCTGGATTAAAGTGCCTCAGAAAAAAATCCTGACGTGGCCAAAGGTTCCACTGTGCCCATTTAATTAGGTTGATTGTGGAGGAAAGTGTGCCTATGTCACTATACCTAGTGACCCAACACGCAGTAAATATTATAATATATTAGGTAATGTTTACAGGTCCTTAGAATGGCTGGGTTATACGTTATAGAATAGAGTCAGGGAGAACAGAGCGGAGAATAGTCATGAGGAAGCCGAGATCAAAAATACCAAAGTAGACACAGAAATACAACGCACTCTTGGGAACTGTAAACAGAAACCACAACAGAGTAATGATCCATTCCCTGAATGTTCTTTTTATATGTTACACCTTTAATTGATAGCCACGCCCCTAAAATGTTAGAATTCTAACATTTTGGTGGGCCGTGACATCTGCGTCATGACGTCAGCACGTACATGCCACATCATAAAAAGGGGCGGAGTTACAGCAGCCGGCGTCGGAATCGTTGGAGACATGAGAGGGACCATGGGAAGGGTCCTTCTCCCCTTAATTTCTTTTCATGAGACAGACTAACTAAACGCTGGAGAGTGTTGAAATGCGCTTCTAAGAAGATCAATTCTCTTGAAAGCTGAAGCTGGCTTTTTTCTTAATTGACCAACCACCATAGAACAATGAAGGATCATGATATCGTATTCGAGGGCTACTACCAGAGTATCATCTAGGTAGTGTCGAGGATAAATCATCCTTTAATTATGTTCAGGTGAACCCAAATCAATTCAAGCGCTTGGAGAAGCAATAAGGCACACAACACATGATAGTTGTGAATCCAGAAGTATTGCTTCTAGCTTTAATTGGGGGCAATTCGTTTTATACAGTGGGGGATACGTGTTTATGTGCAAAACATATTTACTGTTTTTAAACAGTCATAGGAAAGGAATATAAGAAGAGACATGTTTCTAAATGTCACAAGATAAGCAGTCTACAAGAAGTACTCCAGTGGGGGCTAGATTTTACGGGGAAGAAGAACTAATAGAGGACAAAGTTCATTTAAATATAAAGCATTACATGAGTTCAAGTTAGTCAATTTTAATATAGGCTGACCATTTATGGCACCTACAAGCTTGAGCCTTGGAATAAAGGTGCATTCCTTCACAGTTGTGGAAAATTGCTACCGCTTCTTTTCTCAGAAGTGCAATGATGGTAATTAGTATCTTGGAAAATGTCCTAGGAGCTGTGCTGATCATAAAATGAATTTTCGGAATTGAAAATGTTCTTTGTTTATACAAAATCTGAGGAATCTCTGATGTGGAATGGCTATTCCGATCTTTCTGATGTACCACTGGAATGATTGAAATAAGGGATTCCATTCAACAAAAAAATTATTCACACGTGTCAGGATTCCCCCACATTGTTTGGGTTTTCCTTCCTCCATATTTAATTCAAGCCAGATCGACATGTAGCGATCAGGTCCCATATGCTTGTGATGTCATCCCTTCCTGAGTTAAAAGGAAGCTGCACCTGGTCTCAGAGTCTCAATCAATCTTTCTCGGTCAATCTCCTGTGGTTGATGTGCTACCACTTATTACTACACGGTTGCGGTTTCACTGCATTACCATGCTCATTTGAATTCCTGTGTACTGACCCTCTGGCTTTGTTCTTGGCTATGCTTCATTCTACTCTGCCACACAAGAAACAGATTTAACTTTGGATTCCTGCATCTCTTCAGTTACTTCAATGAACCATTAATCAATCTACACTGGAAGGACTTCAACTCCCATCATCATTAAGGAAAGATAAGTTATTCTATGATTGTATTTACTAATTGGTTCTAGCCACAAGTTTCTGGGAAGGATAAAAGGTTATCCAAAGTCTCCCTCTGAGATTCTACTTGTTATATCTATTTGAAATATCAATTGCCAATTACTCAATGTAATTAAAGGGACTCTCCAGTGCCAGGAAAACAAACCGTTTTCCTGGCACTGCAGGTCCCCTCTCCCTCCCACCTCCCATCGCAGGTTGCTGAGGGGGTTAAAACCCCTTCAGTGACTTACCTGTATCCAGCACCGATGTCTTTCGGCACTGGGTAAGGCTCCGCCAACTCTCCTCCCCCGCCGACGTCAGCCAGCGGGGGAGACCTAATGCATTACACCGCCCCATAGGAAAGCATTATTCAATGCTTTCCTATGGGGATTCCGGCGACGTTGGAGGTCCTCATGCATTGCATGAGGACGTCCAGCATCTCTTAAAACACTAAAAGTGTTTTAAGAACCCGGAAGCTCCTCTAGTGGCTGTCTCATAGACAGCCACTAGAGGAGGACTTAACCCTCTTAGGCAATTAGTGCAGTTGATGAAAAACTGCACTAAAACACTTGCAAGGTTAAGGGTAGTGGGAGTTGGCACCTAGACCACTACAATGGGCAGGAGTGGTCTGGGTGCCTGGAGTGTCCCTTTAATTATTGCTATTGGATACTACTAACTACAACCACTTCACATACCAGGATAATTCATTACCAAGTTATTTCTTTATATTAAGAGACTGATACTTTTTACTACAGGAGTCACCTGTTTGGTAACCTTATTGAAGTCTTATAGACTATACTACTTACTTCTAATTAAGCATTCCTCATTGAAGTCACTTGGACTATATTTGCTGCTGATTAAAGGACCACTATAGTGCCAGGAAAACATACTAGTTTTCCTGGCACTATAGGGTCTCTAGGACCCCCCACCCTTAGAGTCCCCCTCCCGCCGGGCTCTAGGAGGTGGAAGGGGTTAAATCTTACCTGTTTTCCCCCGCCGGGCTCCCTCAGTGCGGGGAACTCTCCTCCTCCTTTTCGCCATCACCGGCTGATCCGCGCGCGCGCATTCAGCCAGTCTCATAGGAAAGCATTCTCAATGCTTTCCTATGGACGCTGGCGTCTTCTCACTGTGAAAATCAATGAGACGGCCACTAGAGGCTGGATTAACCCATAGGTAAACATAGCAGTTCCTCTTAAACTGCTATGTTTACAGCAAAAATGGTTCATTAAGCTGAAGTGGTCTGGGTGCCTTTAGTAGTCCTTTAAGCATTTCCTTATTTTTATAATTGCTATATTCTTGTGTTGCAATTCTGAAACAAGATTCCAAGCATCCATGCATTATTATTTCAAAACATGTTTGCTGCAAAAGACTGCCAAAGTTAATTTTCCTTTATTTAAATAAATTATATTTTCTTAAAGTGACGGTATTAAATTTCTTATTTTATCTGCAGTTGCGCCCAGGCCTTCTGGAAAAACCTTAGTCTGGCACCTACCAAAGGAGCCTAGGTGAAGACACCTTCAGAACTGCTTAGAGTGAAAGAAAGTAGATGGAGCCTTGTATCTGACTGATTTACCAGATTGTGCACTTCTCCAGATAGTGTGTACTCCCGTCCTGGTCTATACGCTTTACTCCCTCTATATGATGGCTGATCTCTATAGGAACGTTTTCTTTTAGGTCTTCTATCTTGTGGAAGCAAGATCTGCTTAACATCTGCTGCTTTTTTAAAGGACCACTATAGGCACCCAGACCACTTCAGCTTAATGAAGTGGTCTGGGTGCCAGGTCCACCTAGGATTAACCCTTTATGCTGTAAACATAGCAGTTTCAGAGAAACTGCTATGTTTACCTATGGGTTAATCCAGCCTCTAGTGGCTGTCTCATTGACAGCCGCTAGAGGCACTTCCGTGCTTCTCACTGTGATTTTCACAGTGAGAAGACGCCAGCGTCCATAGGAAAGCATTGAGAATGCTTTCCTATGAGACTGGCTGAATGCGCGCGCAGCTCTTGCCGCGTGTGCGCATTCAGCCGATGACTGGGAAAGGAGGAGGAGAGTCTCTAGCACCGAGGGAGCCCGGCGCTGTAGAAAGGTGAGTGTTTAACCCCTTCCTCTCCATCCAGCCTGGCAGGAGTGGGACCCTGAGGGTGGGGGCACCCTCAGGGCACTATAGTGCCAGGAAAACGAGTATGTTTTCCTGGCACTATAGTGGTCCTTTAATTCCTAGCTCTAATGGCTTCCCGAAAAAGACTTCTTCTGAGAATGGAAGGGTGCAGTAGTTAGTTATTTTTATTTTTTTTGCCCGGGGGCATTAGTTATTTTTTGAGGATACATCTGCACCCCACCATCTAAGCCAACGGGCTCCCCTTGCAGAAACTGAGAATCCCATCACCTTCAAAAGGACCCTCTTATCTTATTGTAAATAATGATTTGTGTTTGGATAAGCCATTCTATGCAAGATGTGCAGTCACCTGCTCCTCCCACTTCAAACTTCCTCCCACATACTAGTATCCTGATGGTAATGGTCATAAGCAGCACCTCTTACAGAGATTTTAATGAGCAGCTGGGAAGAAAATGGGCTGGGCTGCAGTGTGCTGGTAGTCTACTCATATTCACACTGCATAGAGATGCATTGATTCAATGCATTTCTATGAGGAGATTCTAATTGGCCAGGGCTGTGTTTGGCTTGTGCTGGCTCTGCTCCTGATCTGCCTACTTGAGAGTCTCAGCCAATCCAATACTTTCCTATGTGAAAGCAGGGCCGCCATCAGGGGGTGACAACCATGATGGTTGTCACGGGCCCGGCGGCCCTGGGGGGCCCGGCCACCCGGGCCCCACGTGGAGCGGCAAAACTGCCGCAGGTGCATCTGCACCAGGGCCCATCAGGTGGCCCAAGCATTTAGGGCCACCCGATGGGCCCTATATTTTCAGGGGCCCGGTCAGCGCTGCGACCGGGTAATTGTGCGACCGGGCCCCTTTAACCCCTTAAGGACCAAACTTCTGGAATAAAAGGGAATCATGACATGTCAGACATGTCATGTGTCCTTAAGGGGTTAAAAAAAAATTGCAGCAGCACCATAAGGGCTGCTGGGAGGAAGTGACGTCCGGTCACTTCCTCCCAGCTTACTGCGCGCGGGAGGAGAGCGGAGGGAGAGCAGAGGAGAGGAAAAAGGAGAGGAGAGGCATCTGCTCACTCCCATCATCCCCAGCCACCCTCCTGCAACTTAAAGGTAAGAGGAGGGTGGCTGATAAATGAGGTGTGTGTATGTCAGTGTGTATGCCTGCCTGTGTGTATGTCAGTGTGTATGTCTGTGTGTGTATGTCAGTGTGTATCTCTGTCTGTGTGTATGTCAGTGTGTATGTCTGTGTCTGTATGTCAGTGTATATGTCTGTATGTCTGTTTGTGTGTATGTCTGTCTGTGTGTATGTCAGTGTGTCTGTGTGTATGTGTGTATGTCTGTATGTCTGTATGTCAGTGTGTATGTCTGTGTGTATGTCTGTATGTCTGTATGTCAGTGTGTGTTTGTGTGTATGTCTGTGTGTATGTCTGTGTGTGCATGTATGTCTATGTGTGTGTGTGTATGTCTGTCTATGTGTATGTCTATGTGTATGTCTGTGTGTGTATGTCTGTGTGTGTATGTCTGTGTGTGTATGTCTGCGTGTGTATGTCTGCGTGTGTGTATGTCAGTGTGTATGTCTCTGTGTGTATGTCAGTGTGTATGTGTGTATGTCTGTATGTTAGTCTGTATGTCAGTGTGTATGTGTGTATGTCTGTCTGTGTGTATGTCAGTGTGTATGTCTGTATGTCAGTGTGTATGTCTGTATGTCAGTGTGTGTGTGTATGTCTGTATGTCAGTGTATGTGTTTATGTCTGTGTGTGTGTATGTCTGTCTATGTGTATGTCTGTCTGTCTGTGTGTATGTCTGTCTGTGTGTATGTCTGTCTGTCTGTGTGTATGTGTGTGTGTTAGTATGTCTGTGTGTGTGTGTGTGTGTGTATGTATCTGTGTATGTATATATCTATCTGTGTATGTATATATCTATCTGTGTGTGTGTATGTATGCCGTTATGTATTTATGTGTATGTATGTATGTCAGTTTGTATGTATGTCTGTTTGTCAGTATGTATGTATGTGTGTGTGTCAGTATGTGAGTATGTATATACGTCAGTGTGTGTGTCTGTATATCAGTGTGTGTGTGTGTATCTGTGTATGTGTCTATATGTGTGTGTGTCTGTTAGTATGTGTGTATCTTTCTGTGTCTGTGTCCTTTTGTGTCTGTGTGTGTGTATTTCTGTGGGCGGGATTTGGAGGCAGGGCTTGGAGGCGGGCACACGGGGGCCCAGACCTTGAGCTGTGCTAGGGGCCCCACAATTTCTGATGGCAGCCCTGTGTGAAAGCATTGTGATTGGCTCAGAACACCACTTCTCATGATGTCAGCCAAGCAGGTAGATCAGGGGCAGAGCCAGCAGCAGAAGACTGGAATAAAGGTAAGATTGGGGACCAAGGCGGCTAGATGGTGGTTTTAACACTATAGGGTCAGGGATACATGTTTGTGTTCCTTACCCAATAGTGTTATTTAAGCAAAATAACATCTAGAATAAAATATCTAGCAATCATTTTGCCATAGCTTGACTATTTTTGGCTAAATTTTGCAATTCACCTTTTCTGTCATTATTCTTTGGTGTTTAGTAGATACATTTTAATGTGTTTAAATGGACACTCTGGGCACCAATACAACTGTAAAGCATTTAATAGATGGTGGCCTTATTAATATGCAGTATTTTGTTGCATGCTCAAATTTCTATAGTTTTTGCACAAAAAAATAAATGTTTTGCAGAATAAGCCTGCCAACATAGCCACACCCCTTCATGCCATAAAGACTTCCTATCTAAAGTATGAACACAGTCACAACCCAGCAGTGAGTGAGCTGCTTTTAATTCACAGCCTGGCTGCAGACAGATGATGAGGTTATTCACTGAACACCGTATTTCGTCCAATTGGATAAAATCCGTTGAAAATGAACAATTTTCCAACCGCGTTTGGCAATTCTCATATTTACTAAAGCTAAATGTGGTCAGCATTCGGTCACTCCAGATGATTATTAGTTGGATGAGTGAGTTCTGCATCAAAAAAAATCTACAGCACCGGAATCGGAGATTTATCAATGATCGAATGGTGGCCAATGATAAACCAATTTTTTTCCGGAAGAATGCACGTTTGCATTTTTTTTAGTTGATAATTTGAAGAACAATTTGTAATCTGGCAGCACTAGCAGTCAGCAAATAAACTGTGAAACGCCCTCGGCAGTGTGAGGGTTAATTATGTGGCGGCTATCAGCACTTGCTAGGCAGGCACCATATGAAAATATATAAAAGAAAAAAAGACAAATAAAACTTAATATATAAACCGACAGCTTCCCAAGGTAACCCTCCCAGGTGGATACCTGACAGATAAATGTAGAAAATACAGCACAATGTGATACAGTTGTAAACCTAAAAAAATATGAGAAAGCAAAATAACAGTGTATGACACGCTGAGACGATGCACTCACAGAATTTAGGAATAAGTCGCCTGTAGGGTGCCTCCCCCTATAGCGTTGGGGGGCTATCTAGGATCCTCCTCTCCTTCCCCTTATGGATATTCTGGAGTCAGACGAAGCAGGGATCAGACAATTAGTAAAAACTATATTTATTGCCAAACAAAAGTATAACACTTAGTCCTATGCGTTTCGTTCTACAGGTCTCTTGTCTGCTGCATTTGCAAACTCTCCCCTTCTAACACCACCCAGACTTTCTCTGGCTGCCCAATCACAGACTTCCCATTAATGCAGCTCAATGACAAGTATTTGCAAGGCAGGTGCTCTGAGCAATTGCTGCCGCTTGAGTTTAGCTCCACTGAGCTAACCAAACCAGGAAGTAATATTACCCATTGTCAGTTTGAAAGTCGAGAGGGTGTAACCAGGTTATTCTATTGAAAACTGCACTTCTTGCAAAATGAAGAAAAAGAGGACACACTATTCACACATCAAGCTAAAGTACTTTAGGGGTCTAGAGTGACCTGTTAAGTCTTACTCCTAGGGTAAGGGTTAGAGTAAGGAGTGAGAGAGAATTAACCCTATATATAATTTGAAATTCATGTGATAAAAAAACGTGATTCCAAAGAATGCAGTGTCGTTCTATCCTCTGTGAAATTGCCCCTTTGTCTGCTAAGATGAGGGTCTCTTTCTTTCAGATTTGCTTTATTCTTGTGCAGAAAGGATACAGTGACAATCTCTAACATGACAGCAGTGGTGCATGTAATTAATTTTATCCCTAATGGTTTTGCAGTTACATCCTCTGTATCTTATATTTATTTATTTATTTTGTACATGATTCTTTTTACCATAACGTATTCCTGAAAATCATTTCTTTATTGTGCTGATGATTACTTGAAGAGAAACACTGGTATAACTCGGTCTGTGAGTAAGCATCACTGTAAACTGCTGTCAATAAAATGGTTACAGTGACACTTTTTGTTAAAGTTTGTTTAGCTTTATTTTGCACTGTTAGGCACTATTGATAATGTCCACTGCCCTTATTTCTTAAACAAAAAACAACTACTATTAAATAGATTAAGACGGACTTTGATTCTTAATTTCCACTTTCCCCGTCTGTCTTAACGCTGCATCAAATCAAATGTCTCGTAGAGCAGCATTTGTCCCTTTCACTGGCTTAGAGTGCATGTGCGCCCTCTGCACCGCGAGTTAATGAACGGGAGGTTTTAAATACATATATATATGAAATCGGAGAGAGGTAGAGATATTAGTATAATGCCTTTTTTTCTATTTATATTTTCCGGATTTTTTTTTTATGCATCTCTGTATAATGAATCAAAAAATGAAGGTTAAGTATGCCATATGACTATGTGTTTATTGAAGATATAAAAACCAAACACGTAGTTAAAAAGCAATGATTCCAGTTTATTTATCAAATATTACATCAATTATATAATTACATTAAGCATTGCCTTTAATGACAGAATAATTAATTTCATGTTGGAAAGTAATTTATCTAAATACTCATGTGGATTAACAAGTCCTTAAATGTCCTTTTATATCTGAAGAATTGACGACAGTACCGAGGTAATTAGTTTTATATTCTCTATGATATCTGAAATGAAAGATTCTCGACTCCTCAGCTGTTGAATCTTCCGTAAATAAGGCCATTAAGGCAAAATCCAGTTTCATCTTTTCTATAAGATTTTCTCCTGAATCCCTGGTATGTTCCATCACACTATGAAATGACTATCGACATGTTTATACCTCACTTTGATGATATATTTTATTTATTTTAGGATAACAATGTTAAATGCATCAGACCCGCAACACACTTTAGCTTGCTGAAGAGTGTGTCCTTCTTTTTTAATTCTACAAAAAGTGCAGTTTTCAATAAAAATTGCCATGTTTCTAAAGGAATCTTGTTACACCCTCCTTGTTGTCAATCTGACAGCTGTTCCTGTTGCCTCCTGGTTGTTTAGTTCAGTGGAGCTAAACACGAGAGGCAGACAATTGCACAGAGCACCTGCCTTGCACAGACTTCTCATTGAGCTGCATTGGGAAGTCTGTGATTGGACAGTCTCAGAAAGTCTGGGCGGGATTAGAAGGGGATGACTTGCAAAGGCTGCAGACAAGAGATCTACAGTAGCAAATTTAAAAAGCAACTTAATAAATAAACGCCAGTATCCACTGGTGAATAATTTCTCAAGTTTAGATAATGAGACCGGATATGTATACCATAACCACTGTGTCACTGCAGAAATAACCGCCACCTACGGTTGAAGAGTATAAATATAGGATATCTATTGAAAATCAATAGGAGTTTGCAGGACTCTGTGGAAATGGTTGCAATATAATTACCATAGATAACAAAATAACCAAATGGTATAACAAAATGTATCAGCTGTTTGTATCTATTCTTCCCATATGAGGGCAAGAAGGATGAAAAAAATCAGCTGAAAATAAATAATCTAGTAAAGGTTCCACAATATATGTTGACCAGTACACTTGAAGATGAATAAATTAGGGAAAAATTGCATGTAATCCCACTGTAGTAGAAAACGGATTTCGTCAATTATACTGTGCAGCCGACAGATTGGTTAAAATATACACGATTTTATTTAACAACAATTAACTGTCAAAGACTCACACATAAAATATAAGAGACATTAAAAGTTCATGGGAGTTCCCAAATATGGAGAGCAACTGTTGTCTGGTTAAAGTTACGAGTGTCCAAAGAGATGTAAAAATCTTTTCTCACCGGCCGGATGAAGTCAGATGTGGACCTCCTCGTGTTTATGGACAAACTTGCTGGCAGCCGCGTGCGTTCCACTGCGGCTCCGGTTTGCGTTCCAGCTTGCTCTCCTGGGACTCAGAGTAGAATGCCGCCTTACGCGTTTCGTGATCCAGAGATCACTTCATCAGAGGATGGCATTCTCGGTTTTCTCAACTGTTAAGTACATTCTGGTCTAATTGTTTCATTGAAACAGTAACTCTTTCTTTGCTGGAGCATATTTCATTTTGGTATCGAATTAGTACTACATAAATCCTTTAACATTCTTTATACAATTATCATAGTAGCATTAACTCTTTCTCTGCTGGAGCCTGTTTCATTTAAAATCAAATTTCTACTACATTAATCCTTTTATATTCGTTATAAAATCCATACACTTAAATATTTTTCATTATCAATAAAATGAATTAAATCGCTTTGTATTTTCAATGAGACAGGTATCAATCAGCCCATAATTACTTGAAAAAAACGACAAAAATTTAGTTCATTAAATGCTAGCATTGCTTAAGCATATCCTATCATAAGTCAAAAATAATAATAATGCTTGGAAGATTATGCATTGAACAGCAGTTTATCTCTCTGAGTGAGAAGCAGTAAAGTACAAGAAATACAAATGGGAGATAATTGGAATAAAATTGGATTTGAATCTGGAAATAGAAATAAAGATAAAAATAAAAATAAAGATAAAGATAATAAAAATAAAAATAAAAATAAAAATAAAGATAAAAAAAAAAAAATAAAAAATAAAAATAAAAGTAAAAATAAAAATAAAAATAAAAATGAAAATGAAAATGAAAATGAAAATAAAAATAAAGATAAAAATAAAAATAAAGATAAAAATAAAAATAAAAATAAAATAAAATACAAATAGATATAAAAATGGACTACATTGAAAGATTCTTAAAATGTAATATACTGGAAAATGTAATCTAAAAATTATTTACTCGTTAAAATTGAATAAAAATAGGGATACTTTTGACATAATAGCTAGTTCTCCTTTCGATGGTTTTCTGAAAAACATAAAAATTTCTCGTTATTGTTCCATCCTATCATAAAGGGATATAATGATACTAAAAAGTATACATATTCATATAAAAAGTGGTAAAACATATTACAAAAATGCATTCAATTCAAAATCAATATTGAGTCCTAATGGTTCCAGACTATTAAGTTTAAAAATCCATTTAGCCTCAGCTCTATCCAGGGCTTTCTCTGGATCTCCTCCTCTCCAATGTACGTTGACTTTCTCAATAGCTAAAAATTTGAGACCTTCTGGATTATTTGAATGGAAATTGGAGAAATGTCTTGAAAGGTTATGGGTGCTTAATCCTTTCTTAATATTCCGTATATGTTCACCCAACCTTGTTTTAAATTTTCTTTTGGTCCGTCCCACATAGTGTCTTCCACAGGGGCATATCAGGAGATAGATCACACCACTCGTATTACAACTCAGGGTTGTTCTGATTTTAAAATCCTCATCTTGTTTCATGTTTTGAAATAATTTAGTTGTTGTTGCCTGAGTCGGGTTATTCTTGCAACCCAAACATTTGCCACATTTGTGGAAACCCACGTTATCTAAATTTCCACTCTTTTGTTTTATGTCTTTAAGTGTTGGGGCTAGCATATTTTTAAGATTGGGTGCACGTGAGTAAATGACTCTAGGTTTTACATCTAAAGTAGTGCCTAATACACTGTCCCCCTTCAGAACTTTCCAGTGTTTATTCAAAATGTTCTTTATTGTTCCTGCTTGGTTACTAAATTGTGTTATGAAAGCTGGGGTTTCACTGTCAATTCTCCGTGGTTCTTGCCTAGTTTCTAAGGTTGCTTGTCTCGGCAATTCCAGGGCTTTCTCCATAGCACTGGTTAATCTTCTTTCATCATATCCTTTGTTCCGGAATTGTGTTTTCATCTTTTCCATTTGGATTTTACAAACATCCAATTCTGTACAGTTGCGTCTAATACGCCTAAACTGTCCATAAGGTATATTGTCAAGCCATGTCCTTTTGTGGTGGCTGTTCGAGGGAATAAAGCTATTGCAATCAACGGGTTTGCTGAAGGTTTTGGTACAAAGCATCTCTTCTTTAACATATATCTCCAGATCCAGGAATTCAACTGAGGTTTTAGAGTGATTAAAAGAAAACTTCAAATTATAAGGGTTAAAATTTAAATACTCCTTAAAATCTTCCAATGACGAGAGGCTTCCTTCCCAGATGAATATGCAGTCATCAATATAGCGTCGCCATAGGACCAGGCTTGCGCCGAATGGGGAATTATTCCAAATGAACTCCTCTTCCCATTTTCCCATAAAGAGATTAGCATAGCTCGGCGCAAACCTGGTTCCCATGGCGGTGCCCTCTATCTGTAGGAAAAACCTTTGTTGTGCCCAAAATGAGTTGTGACTTAGGATAAAAGCAATAGATTGGACAAGAAAGCTAATCTGATCGTTTTGTAGTTCTGAGTACTTGGCAAAAGAATGTTGGATGGCCTCACACCCTTGAAGATGTTGAATCACTGTATATAAGGACGTCACATCTGCAGTGACTAGGATGTATTCCTTTTTCCATTTTATAGTTGACAGCGTATTGATTACTTGTGTTGTATCTCTCAAGTATGACTGTAATTGGATCACCATAGGTTGGAGAAATTGATCTACATATTGGGACAGGTTTGATGTGAGTGAGTTTATTCCTGAGATAATAGGTCTCCCAGGGGGTTTGTCGAGGGTTTTGTGGATCTTTGGCAGATGGTAAAAAATTGCCGTTCTTGGATATTTGCAGTATATAAAATCATATTCTCTTTTGCTCAGAATGCCTCTGTCTTTCCCTTCATCTATTAATTCAAGGAATTCTCTCATGAATTGTTTCTCAGGATTTTCTGTCAGAGGTAGATAAGTCTCCTGATCATTTAATAGCCTTGCAGTTTCTGCCTCGTAGTCTGTAATATTCATAATTACCACTCCGCCTCCCTTATCTGCAGATCTGAGGATTATCTCGGGATTCTCCATTAGTGATTTTAACACTTGTCTTTCTTTCCGAGTCAAATTATCTTTGTCTTTCTTATTCATAGTTAGATTCCTCAAATCTTTTTCGACCAATCTTTCAAATACCTTGATATTATCACTCTTCACATGTTGTGGGTAAAATATCGATTGGGGATGGAGGTTTGTGTGAATATACTCTTCCTGTTCATTTGTTTTGGTATATTTATTCTCCCAAAAAAATTTTTTCACTGTTAATTTTCTGATGAATTTGTGGAGATCAATGAAGGTGTTGAACTGTGAACTCTTAGCATTGGGGGCAAACTTAAGACCCTTCTTTAATAGAGTCATTTCTTCATTACTCAAATTATAGTTGGATAGGTTGAAAACGCTTGTAGTTTCATCTTCAGCTTCTGCATTTACTAATTTTGGTTCAGTTCTTCTTCGTCTTCTTCTCTTCTTATTCTTTTCCTTTGTATCGGTGATCTTGGTAGATCCCTCCTTTCTCTCCAAGTCTTTTTCAGTGCTGTTCTTGTTTCTTCTCGTCTCTCTAAAAAATCTCCTAAAAAATCCCTGTTTGGTGATAAGTTAGTAGGTGGTTCCACATGTTGTTTTGCTTTAGGAGATTTAAAGTGAATTTCTCTTTTTTCTCCTTTATCTTTCTCCAGCTTTCTCTCACCATGCGGAATTCTCATTTCACGTCTCTCATTATATGTATTTCTATTCCAAGACCGAGTTCTCTCTTTTCTTGGGGAATGTGGCTGATTTCGGTAATGATACTGATTTCGATAGTGATGTGATCTTTCTTCGTCTTTCCTAGGATACTCTGTTCTTTCTTTTCTCACTGTTCTTCCTTGATTCCATCCTGAGTTGGGTTCTTCATATCTTTGATATTTTGTTTGTGTAGGATTTCTTTTCACTTGTTTCCTCCAATTTCTCTGTATTCCTTTATCATAATCTTCTTTATCCCTCATGATTTTTTTCTTTTTACCGTCTCTTATTCTGTTATCCAAATCCTTTACTCTTCTTTCAATCTTATCCAAGAGTTCTGCATACTGGCCATCTCGTGTTTCTGGGGATATTTCTTTTTTAATTTGTTCAATTTGGACCTCTAATTGTTCTAGTTCCTTCTTTTTTTCATTAATTAGAAAGATAATGAGCAATAGGGACCCCTTATCTAACAATTGGTCCCATTTTTTTATTATATTTTCATCTTTGTTTTTGTAAGCCAGGGGTTTTTGCAGCCTCAGCCCTCTTGGGACTAAATTATTGGATACATAGAACTCAAAGCTGGTAATGTCCCACCAGATCTGTGTTTCTTTTTCTAGTAGCTCTCCTAATTGGAAGATTTTTGATCTGGTGCAGACTGGTTGTGGTATAGGGGTGTCGTTAATCTCACTCCTAATTCTATTGGCTTCATTAGACATCATTTGCTGGAAGGCATTTCTCCTTTTTTCTCTAATGAAGTCCAAATTTCTGTTCATAGCCATATCTTATCTCAAAATGGGTGGAAAAAGTAGCAAATTTAAAAAGCAACTTAATAAATAAACGCCAGTATCCACTGGTGAATAATTTCTCAAGTTTAGATAATGAGACCGGATATGTATACCATAACCACTGTGTCACTGCAGAAATAACCGCCACCTACGGTTGAAGAGTATAAATATAGGATATCTATTGAAAATCAATAGGAGTTTGCAGGACTCTGTGGAAATGGTTGCAATATAATTACCATAGATAACAAAATAACCAAATGGTATAACAAAATGTATCAGCTGTTTGTATCTATTCTTCCCATATGAGGGCAAGAAGGATGAAAAAAATCAGCTGAAAATAAATAATCTAGTAAAGGTTCCACAATATATGTTGACCAGTACACTTGAAGATGAATAAATTAGGGAAAAATTGCATGTAATCCCACTGTAGTAGAAAACGGATTTCGTCAATTATACTGTGCAGCCGACAGATTGGTTAAAATATACACGATTTTATTTAACAACAATTAACTGTCAAAGACTCACACATAAAATATAAGAGACATTAAAAGTTCATGGGAGTTCCCAAATATGGAGAGCAACTGTTGTCTGGTTAAAGTTACGAGTGTCCAAAGAGATGTAAAAATCTTTTCTCACCGGCCGGATGAAGTCAGATGTGGACCTCCTCGTGTTTATGGACAAACTTGCTGGCAGCCGCGTGCGTTCCACTGCGGCTCCGGTTTGCGTTCCAGCTTGCTCTCCTGGGACTCAGAGTAGAATGCCGCCTTACGCGTTTCGTGATCCAGAGATCACTTCATCAGAGGATGGCATTCTCGGTTTTCTCAACTGTTAAGTACATTCTGGTCTAATTGTTTCATTGAAACAGTAACTCTTTCTTTGCTGGAGCATATTTCATTTTGGTATCGAATTAGTGCTACATAAATCCTTTAACATTCTTTATACAATTATCATAGTAGCATTAACTCTTTCTCTGCTGGAGCCTGTTTCATTTAAAATCAAATTTCTACTACATTAATCCTTTTATATTCGTTATAAAATCCATACACTTAAATATTTTTCATTATCAATAAAATGAATTAAATCGCTTTGTATTTTCAATGAGACAGGTATCAATCAGCCCATAATTACTTGAAAAAAACGACAAAAATTTAGTTCATTAAATGCTAGCATTGCTTAAGCATATCCTATCATAAGTCAAAAACAATAATAATGCTTGGAAGATTATGCATTGAACAGCAGTTTATCTCTCTGAGTGAGAAGCAGTAAAGTACAAGAAATACAAATGGGAGATAATTGGAATAAAATTGGATTTGAATCTGGAAATAGAAATAAAGATAAAAATAAAAATAAAGATAAAGATAATAAAAATAAAAATAAAAATAAAAATAAAAATAAAGATAAAAAAAAAAAAAAAATAAAATAAAATAAAAGTAAAAATAAAAATAAAAATAAAAATGAAAATGAAAATGAAAATGAAAATGAAAATAAAAATAAAGATAAAAATAAAAATAAAGATAAAAATAAAAATAAAATAAAATACAAATAGATATAAAAATGGACTACATTGAAAGATTCTTAAAATGTAATATACTGGAAAATGTAATCTAAAAATTATTTACTCGTTAAAATTGAATAAAAATAGGGATACTTTTGACATAATAGCTAGTTCTCCTTTCGAGGGTTTTCTGAAAAACATAAAAATTTCTCGTTATTGTTCCATCCTATCATAAAGGGATATAATGATACTAAAAAGTATACATATTCATATAAAAAGTGGTAAAACATATTACAAAAATGCATTCAATTCAAAATCAATATTGAGTCCTAATGGTTCCAGACTATTAAGTTTAAAAATCCATTTAGCCTCAGCTCTATCCAGGGCTTTCTCTGGATCTCCTCCTCTCCAATGTACGTTGACTTTCTCAATAGCTAAAAATTTGAGACCTTCTGGATTATTTGAATGGAAATTGGAGAAATGTCTTGAAAGGTTATGGGTGCTTAATCCTTTCTTAATATTCCGTATATGTTCACCCAACCTTGTTTTAAATTTTCTTTTGGTCCGTCCCACATAGTGTCTTCCACAGGGGCATATCAGGAGATAGATCACACCACTCGTATTACAACTCAGGGTTGTTCTGATTTTAAAATCCTCATCTTGTTTCATGTTTTGAAATAATTTAGTTGTTGTTGCCTGAGTCGGGTTATTCTTGCAACCCAAACATTTGCCACATTTGTGGAAACCCACGTTATCTAAATTTCCACTCTTTTGTTTTATGTCTTTAAGTGTTGGGGCTAGCATATTTTTAAGATTGGGTGCACGTGAGTAAATGACTCTAGGTTTTACATCTAAAGTAGTGCCTAATACACTGTCCCCCTTCAGAACTTTCCAGTGTTTATTCAAAATGTTCTTTATTGTTCCTGCTTGGTTACTAAATTGTGTTATGAAAGCTGGGGTTTCACTGTCAATTCTCCGTGGTTCTTGCCTAGTTTCTAAGGTTGCTTGTCTCGGCAATTCCAGGGCTTTCTCCATAGCACTGGTTAATCTTCTTTCATCATATCCTTTGTTCCGGAATTGTGTTTTCATCTTTTCCATTTGGATTTTACAAACATCCAATTCTGTACAGTTGCGTCTAATACGCCTAAACTGTCCATAAGGTATATTGTCAAGCCATGTCCTTTTGTGGTGGCTGTTCGAGGGAATAAAGCTATTGCAATCAACGGGTTTGCTGAAGGTTTTGGTACAAAGCATCTCTTCTTTAACATATATCTCCAGATCCAGGAATTCAACTGAGGTTTTAGAGTGATTAAAAGAAAACTTCAAATTATAAGGGTTAAAATTTAAATACTCCTTAAAATCTTCCAATGACGAGAGGCTTCCTTCCCAGATGAATATGCAGTCATCAATATAGCGTCGCCATAGGACCAGGCTTGCGCCGAATGGGGAATTATTCCAAATGAACTCCTCTTCCCATTTTCCCATAAAGAGATTAGCATAGCTCGGCGCAAACCTGGTTCCCATGGCGGTGCCCTCTATCTGTAGGAAAAACCTTTGTTGTGCCCAAAATGAGTTGTGACTTAGGATAAAAGCAATAGATTGGACAAGAAAGCTAATCTGATCGTTTTGTAGTTCTGAGTACTTGGCAAAAGAATGTTGGATGGCCTCACACCCTTGAAGATGTTGAATCACTGTATATAAGGACGTCACATCTGCAGTGACTAGGATGTATTCCTTTTTCCATTTTATAGTTGACAGCGTATTGATTACTTGTGTTGTATCTCTCAAGTATGACTGTAATTGGATCACCATAGGTTGGAGAAATTGATCTACATATTGGGACAGGTTTGATGTGAGTGAGTTTATTCCTGAGATAATAGGTCTCCCAGGGGGTTTGTCGAGGGTTTTGTGGATCTTTGGCAGATGGTAAAAAATTGCCGTTCTTGGATATTTGCAGTATATAAAATCATATTCTCTTTTGCTCAGAATGCCTCTGTCTTTCCCTTCATCTATTAATTCAAGGAATTCTCTCATGAATTGTTTCTCAGGATTTTCTGTCAGAGGTAGATAAGTCTCCTGATCATTTAATAGCCTTGCAGTTTCTGCCTCGTAGTCTGTAATATTCATAATTACCACTCCGCCTCCCTTATCTGCAGATCTGAGGATTATCTCGGGATTCTCCATTAGTGATTTTAACACTTGTCTTTCTTTCCGAGTCAAATTATCTTTGTCTTTCTTATTCATAGTTAGATTCCTCAAATCTTTTTCGACCAATCTTTCAAATACCTTGATATTATCACTCTTCACATGTTGTGGGTAAAATATCGATTGGGGATGGAGGTTTGTGTGAATATACTCTTCCTGTTCATTTGTTTTGGTATATTTATTCTCCAAAAAAAATTTTTTCACTGTTAATTTTCTGATGAATTTGTGGAGATCAATGAAGGTGTTGAACTGTGAACTCTTAGCATTGGGGGCAAACTTAAGGGTCTTAAGTTTGCCCCCAATGCTAAGAGTTCACAGTTCAACACCTTCATTGATCTCCACAAATTCATCAGAAAATTAACAGTGAAAAAATTTTTTTTGGAGAATAAATATACCAAAACAAATGAACAGGAAGAGTATATTCACACAAACCTCCATCCCCAATCGATATTTTACCCACAACATGTGAAGAGTGATAATATCAAGGTATTTGAAAGATTGGTCGAAAAAGATTTGAGGAATCTAACTATGAATAAGAAAGACAAAGATAATTTGACTCGGAAAGAAAGACAAGTGTTAAAATCACTAATGGAGAATCCCGAGATAATCCTCAGATCTGCAGATAAGGGAGGCGGAGTGGTAATTATGAATATTACAGACTACGAGGCAGAAACTGCAAGGCTATTAAATGATCAGGAGACTTATCTACCTCTGACAGAAAATCCTGAGAAACAATTCATGAGAGAATTCCTTGAATTAATAGATGAAGGGAAAGACAGAGGCATTCTGAGCAAAAGAGAATATGATTTTATATACTGCAAATATCCAAGAACGGCAATTTTTTACCATCTGCCAAAGATCCACAAAACCCTCGACAAACCCCCTGGGAGACCTATTATCTCAGGAATAAACTCACTCACATCAAACCTGTCCCAATATGTAGATCAATTTCTCCAACCTATGGTGATCCAATTACAGTCATACTTGAGAGATACAACACAAGTAATCAATACGCTGTCAACTATAAAATGGAAAAAGGAATACATCCTAGTCACTGCAGATGTGACGTCCTTATATACAGTGATTCAACATCTTCAAGGGTGTGAGGCCATCCAACATTCTTTTGCCAAGTACTCAGAACTACAAAACGATCAGATTAGCTTTCTTGTCCAATCTATTGCTTTTATCCTAAGTCACAACTCATTTTGGGCACAACAAAGGTTTTTCCTACAGATAGAGGGCACCGCCATGGGAACCAGGTTTGCGCCGAGCTATGCTAATCTCTTTATGGGAAAATGGGAAGAGGAGTTCATTTGGAATAATTCCCCATTCGGCGCAAGCCTGGTCCTATGGCGACGCTATATTGATGACTGCATATTCATCTGGGAAGGAAGCCTCTCGTCATTGGAAGATTTTAAGGAGTATTTAAATTTTAACCCTTATAATTTGAAGTTTTCTTTTAATCACTCTAAAACCTCAGTTGAATTCCTGGATCTGGAGATATATGTTAAAGAAGAGATGCTTTGTACCAAAACCTTCAGCAAACCCGTTGATTGCAATAGCTTTATTCCCTCGAACAGCCACCACAAAAGGACATGGCTTGACAATATACCTTATGGACAGTTTAGGCGTATTAGACGCAACTGTACAGAATTGGATGTTTGTAAAATCCAAATGGAAAAGATGAAAACACAATTCCGGAACAAAGGATATGATGAAAGAAGATTAACCAGTGCTATGGAGAAAGCCCTGGAATTGCCGAGACAAGCAACCTTAGAAACTAGGCAAGAACCACGGAGAATTGACAGTGAAACCCCAGCTTTCATAACACAATTTAGTAACCAAGCAGGAACAATAAAGAACATTTTGAATAAACACTGGAAAGTTCTGAAGGGGGACAGTGTATTAGGCACTACTTTAGATGTAAAACCTAGAGTCATTTACTCACGTGCACCCAATCTTAAAAATATGCTAGCCCCAACACTTAAAGACATAAAACAAAAGAGTGGAAATTTAGATAACGTGGGTTTCCACAAATGTGGCAAATGTTTGGGTTGCAAGAATAACCCGACTCAGGCAACAACAACTAAATTATTTCAAAACATGAAACAAGATGAGGATTTTAAAATCAGAACAACCCTGAGTTGTAATACGAGTGGTGTGATCTATCTCCTGATATGCCCCTGTGGAAGACACTATGTGGGACGGACCAAAAGAAAATTTAAAACAAGGTTGGGTGAACATATACGGAATATTAAGAAAGGATTAAGCACCCATAACCTTTCAAGACATTTCTCCAATTTCCATTCAAATAATCCAGAAGGTCTCAAATTTTTAGCTATTGAGAAAGTCAACGTACATTGGAGAGGAGGAGATCCAGAGAAAGCCCTGGATAGAGCTGAGGCTAAATGGATTTTTAAACTTAATAGTCTGGAACCATTAGGACTCAATATTGATTTTGAATTGAATGCATTTTTGTAATATGTTTTACCACTTTTTATATGAATATGTATACTTTTTAGTATCATTATATCCCTTTATGATAGGATGGAACAATAACGAGAAATTTTTATGTTTTTCAGAAAACCATCGAAAGGAGAACTAGCTATTATGTCAAAAGTATCCCTATTTTTATTCAATTTTAACGAGTAAATAATTTTTAGATTACATTTTCCAGTATATTACATTTTAAGAATCTTTCAATGTAGTCCATTTTTATATCTATTTGTATTTTATTTTATTTTTATTTTTATTTTTATTTTTATCTTTATTTTTATTTTTATCTTTATTTTTATTTTCATTTTCATTTTCATTTTCATTTTTATTTTTATTTTTATTTTTACTTTTATTTTTTATTTTTTATTTTTTTTTTTTATCTTTATTTTTATTTTTATTATCTTTATCTTTATTTTTATTTTTATCTTTATTTCTATTTCCAGATTCAAATCCAATTTTATTCCAATTATCTCCCATTTGTATTTCTTGTACTTTACTGCTTCTCACTCAGAGAGATAAACTGCTGTTCAATGCATAATCTTCCAAGCATTATTATTATTTTTGACTTATGATAGGATATGCTTAAGCAATGCTAGCATTTAATGAACTAAATTTTTGTCGTTTTTTTCAAGTAATTATGGGCTGATTGATACCTGTCTCATTGAAAATACAAAGCGATTTAATTCATTTTATTGATAATGAAAAATATTTAAGTGTATGGATTTTATAACGAATATAAAAGGATTAATGTAGTAGAAATTTGATTTTAAATGAAACAGGCTCCAGCAGAGAAAGAGTTAATGCTACTATGATAATTGTATAAAGAATGTTAAAGGATTTATGTAGTACTAATTCGATACCAAAATGAAATATGCTCCAGCAAAGAAAGAGTTACTGTTTCAATGAAACAATTAGACCAGAATGTACTTAACAGTTGAGAAAACCGAGAATGCCATCCTCTGATGAAGTGATCTCTGGATCACGAAACGCGTAAGGCGGCATTCTACTCTGAGTCCCAGGAGAGCAAGCTGGAACGCAAACCGGAGCCGCAGTGGAACGCACGCGGCTGCCAGCAAGTTTGTCCATAAACACGAGGAGGTCCACATCTGACTTCATCCGGCCGGTGAGAAAAGATTTTTACATCTCTTTGGACACTCGTAACTTTAACCAGACAACAGTTGCTCTCCATATTTGGGAACTCCCATGAACTTTTAATGTCTCTTATATTTTATGTGTGAGTCTTTGACAGTTAATTGTTGTTAAATAAAATCGTGTATATTTTAACCAATCTGTCGGCTGCACAGTATAATTGACGAAATCCGTTTTCTACTACAGTGGGATTACATGCAATTTTTCCCTAATTTATTCATCTTCAAGTGTACTGGTCAACATATATTGTGGAACCTTTACTAGATTATTTATTTTCAGCTGATTTTTTTCATCCTTCTTGCCCTCATATGGGAAGAATAGATACAAACAGCTGATACATTTTGTTATACCATTTGGTTATTTTGTTATCTATGGTAATTATATTGCAACCATTTCCACAGAGTCCTGCAAACTCCTATTGATTTTCAATAGATATCCTATAAGAGATCTACAGTGTTTGCAAGCTGCTTAAAGACATACACCCTCTTATAAATGTATAATTAAATGCATGCATATTTTCATTGGCATACATCTACTGAACATTGATCTTACTTTTTTTTTTTTTTTACTATTTGTTGTATTGTCCTTTTAATGATAATTGCAAACACAGTAACAAATCCAGTATGTTGAAATATTATTATGAACAAACTTCAGGCACAGTATGCCTGATCATTAATGCATTTAAATGCAAATTATAATGCTAGGAATACAAAGTTTTATTCACTCCCCTTTTTGTCACTTGCTCGATTCCAGCCCCGATGTCCAACGGCACTGGGACTGGCTTTGCCTCTGTTCCTCCTCTGACGCTGTTGTCTGTTGGCGTGGAGGGGGTACCTAATGCGCAGGTTCAATTTGCATTCTCTAATTAGACAAGAGGCTTACAAAGTCATCCTGCATGCTATTGTAGCGATTCTAATACTAAACTCTGCAAAACATGTTCTATAATTTACGAGAGAGGATACAAAAAGACACAGTTGCGCATGCGCATTAGAGCTCCCCATAGGAAAGCATTGAAAATGCTTTTCAATGCTTTCCTATGGGGTAATGAGCGACGCTGGAGGTCCTCACACAGCGTGAGGACGTCCAGCGACGCTCTAGCACAGTTTTTCTGTGCTATGATGCAGGAAGTGCCCTCTAGTGGCTGGGTGGAGTTAACCCTGCAAGGTAATTATTGCAGTTTATAAAAAACTGCAATAATTACACTTGCAGGGTTAAGAGAAGTGGGAGATGGCACCCAGACCACTCCAATGGGCAGAAGTGGTCTGGGTGCCTGGAGTGTCCCTTTAAGTATTAATACCCCTAATGAAAACATGCATGCATTTAATTATACAATTTTCATTGGGGGTATATCTAAAAACTGTTTGCTAAAGCTGCTGATCACTTGTCTGCAGCCTTTGCAATCCCTCCCTTTCCAATCCCGCCCAGCCTTTCTGTGGCTCTGCAATGATAAGTATTTGCAAGTCAGGAGCTCTGAGCAATGGCTGCCTCTTGAGTTTATCTCCACTGAGCTGAGTAACAGGACCGGTTGTCTGATTGACAACCAGGGGGTGTAACATGCTTAAATTTATAAAGGGCCAACTTCTATTGAAAGCCACACTTTAAAAAACTATTCATATAAATGGACAAACTTTTCACACATACAGCAGTTAAGCAAGCTAAAGTTTGGAGTGTCCCTTTAATATTTGGGTGGTAATTAATATCTTTATAGTGTTTCTGCTGGCTTCAGAGTTTATCTAATTACGAAATTCCATTTTACCTCTTCACCTAACAACCCTCAATATTTCCCCCTATGCTCATGCCCGGTGCGGTGTATCACAGGATATCAGTAAAGAATGAAGAGGACATGTAGGCCATCATGTTTTTTTCTTGAATAATTTGGGTAATATTATATAAAAGAAGCACTGTAGACACTCTGCCTAAATCAGTGTTTATATTCCTGGCACTTTCCTAACATTCAGAGTAAATAGTTTATAATCTTTTAATTTTAAATGAGAGCCACCAGCTGCCCATCCCCTCTGTACCGCTTGGGCTAATGAGGACATATTACCCTGAGCAGCAATGGGCAGCAAACTGGCTAATAGTATCAGCGACCACTGGTATGAATCAATTTGTATAAAAGGAGTTCTGGGATCTCTACAAAGAAATAAAATATAAGTGGAGCTCTGAAATACCTGTACAAACAGATACTTGGTATATGTTGATAGAACCGTAATTACAATGTTCTGTAAATAATAAACAACCAAATCATAGTGCAGATATTTGTTATAAGTTGTGAAATATAGAAAAACCATATAGATTTTAAACTCACAAATATAGAGCCAAGAGTTCACCTGGCTCTAGTGGTAAATGCCTTGGGATCTTTTAAAGGGGGATCCACTGCCCTTTCTTTATCTCCTCCTGGTCTCCTCCACTCCCAATGGTTGGGTAGAAATGTAAATAGGAAGATTCCCAAATAGTAGAGAAGGAATTTATTAAGTGAAAAATAAAATCACAATAAAAATAACATAAAAGATTCCACTGAATCAAAGTAACATCAAATAAGTCCTTAAAATCATTCCAAAACGCGTTTCGCCAATGACTGGCTTCCTCAGTTGGTGTATATATTCGAATGCAGCCATCTCCTCTTTTATAAGGCTTTGATTGTTCAATTGCCGGCATCTGTGAGGGCAGAGATCCAATCCGTGGGACGCACATGTGACTAGGTGACACGCACGTCTGTGCGTGATTGGTGAATTGCCGGCATCGACACATGCGGAAATCCGGTCCGTGGAACGCACATGTGACCGAATGACTCGCATGTCTGTGCATCGGTCACATGGCTTACTTCCTATTTAGTCTTCGTGGAACGCACTGCATGCGTTTCACTTCATCCATAATTACCATCAAGTCTTACTGAGTCTCTATGGCATAGTAATAAATCAACTCTCTCATTGATAGACAATTAGAGAAAAGGAAAAAGAAAAAAGAGGAAAAGGACAATGAGATCTAGTATTAAACAGGCAACAATTCTCTTCATATTATAATAATAAAACTTAACATTATAAAATTCCGAAGATATCAATTTAAAGAGAGAGGGACAATATAAAATATAATACCTTAGCCATACCTACATTAGCGGCCGAGCTCTGCATGGTCAGGGACCCTTATCAGTGTTAAACTATCAGTCCAAAATGGTTCAACACTGAATGGAGGGACAGTGCCAGAGGATTGCAGGCACTATAACAAATTCAATTAAATCCAATGAATACAGTGCCTACAGGCCCCTTTCAGTGTGGGGGATAACAGGAGCCCTTGTAGTTAGATGCTAATGTCCAAACTGGAGTTCAAAAACCTGTAGCCCATTAATGTGTCACACTTTTTAATCAGAATACGAGGAGTTGCCGAGTGCATCTGGTCCAAAAGTCACCTACACACTTATAGAAATAATATAACATTTTGTAATTATAGTGCAAACAACAATAGCTGTTACATCAAAGAGTGCCCAATCCTTCCGATATTCAAACCCCTTAGTACACAATAGAAATGAAGTTCCCTTGCCATATATATATATATATATATATATATATATGGTTGGCATGACTGGAAAAAAAATCAATAAACTTTACTTGTAATTTGCCCATTGTAGCATAGTAATAAAATGGTTTAAATAAGCACAAAGGTAAATACCAGACTTCCAGCTCCTAGTCAATCTTCAGGTCCTTAACTAGCCACTTGGTTTTACTGCAAATGTTTTTGGAGTACGGGAGATGTAGTATAATATTTGAAAAAACTGGTTTAGAATACGTTCCTCTAAAACAAATATTACTATCATTATTATCATTCTTAATAAGCTTGGAGGAAGTCGATGTATTCAAGAAGAATATAATCTGGAATGATTCGATATTACCACTTTTTTCCATATGGGATAAATATAGCTTTACTTTCTGGATAGGGACATAATTCACCCAGGGTGGACAAGGATAAATTGCCTTTTATAGTACTAAATAATGGCTCAGAGCAACATACATAATACGATGAGAAATGCTAATGAGACCTTTAAAAATAGCAAGACAAGCCATTAATACCCCAAAGGGCTTCTAATTTTTCACAGGTAATAATTACATCCAAAATCTAATAATAAAAGAATACTTGGTATAAAAGTGGTAATAAAAGGAAAGTACAGAAATGTTGAATACTATAGATAATCGACTGGAAAATGTGGCCTGTGTGTAGATTTTGAAAGAATTTTGTACTGAATGAAGAATAATTTATTTGCTTGGTTGCCTAAAGGTCTTATAGACAGTTGTTGTTATAACAATTTGTTGTGTATAAATAGTTCACGAATGGTCATAAACATACAAAAAAAAAAAATTATTATCCTTCAGACTTCCTCCAGGCTTCTAAATTTTCAATGTGGACCTTTCCCATAGCAATGTGTAAATTTATAATAATGCTCAGTCACATGCTAAATCAGAATTTTATTATACTGCAACAACACTACGAAATTTTAAATGATTATGTGTTCGTGAATGGTTGTAAGTTTGAATGCAATTATCCAAAATTAATTATTCAATGAAGAATGCCCCAAGATGACTCGCACTCCTAATCAATTCTACTTGTTAACATAATATTGGTACAATCGTATTAATACTTGCTACTTTTATTCCTTTTAAAACTCATATGAATTGTGAAACTGAAATGCATCTAACTCTAAGATCATCTTTCTGGACAAAAATGAGTTATAAATGTAATCTTACAACATGTCTAGGTGACCACAAATTGGTGAACTGACACTTCTGTGACTTAGCAATAGAATTAGACTGTAGTATTTGTATTTTCCGTAACCATATAGTAGATATACTATTAGAATATTCCACTAGATTTTGCTTTTTTTCTATGGTAATACCATTGTTTGTGCTTTACCATGAATAAAGACTACATTTTCGTAGAAACCAATTGACAGAGAACCAGGAAACCACTTGACAGAGAAGGCCTGAAAGAGAGAAAAGTCTCCAAAGAAATATGTGGTGGCATGAGGGTTAACAGATGGCAAAACCAAAATGAAATGGGTAGGTGTAATGGGACCAGGTTCAAGGGGCTGAATAATAGATGTTAAATCCAGGACGGGATGTGGCAATATTGTGGGTCAGTATACTCCACTGCTCAGGGCACTTCGTGTAGATTTGAAATTGAATAGCAGGACTGGGGACAGAATTATATGAAACTAAAACAAAGATCACACATCTAAAATTCTGGATTTCAAGCAAAATGACAACATCTGACTTCATAAACCGTAATTTATCATGGACCCTGTGGTATGCAACTTCTTTCCTTTTTATTCTGAGAATGTTAATTACTGAATATTTACTTTTGCTCAAGAAACATTAAATATATTGTTACTTTTTGTTTTATTAATTCCATGTACTCTTTCAACACAAACTTGATAATAAAACCCTAATTATGTAATCAGATAATGCAATATTTACGTTTGTAAATATATATTTTCCCTCTATTGTAGCCTAACAAGAGGAAGAGTATTCACACTGGTAAATAAGGGCAGATAACTCTCGACCATCATAACAATCTTGGCCAGGGTAGGCAACCTTTGGCACTACATATATTGTGGACTTCATCTCCCCTGATGCTTTGTCAGCGTTAAGGCTGTAAGAGTATTATGGGAGATGTAGTCCACAACACCTGGAGTGCCGAATGTTGTCTATCCCTGATCTAAGTATTAACAAGGCTATTTACTAAAGGCAAGAATAGTTGAACTGAAAGCATCATAACTATTTTGACCTTAAATTTGAAATTCACTTTGTATTCATTTTGAATCCCATTCCCGAGTGGAAAAGCACTCTCATTTAACATACAGGGGAGTACAGAACTTTATGAACAAGAAGCTGATGTTATTTAAAAAATATCTTTGTTCTGGGGGCAAAGCCAACTAGCTAACAGAGCGGCCGCATGCACCTTGAGCTCCGATACAGCATAGTCTTGAAACCTAAAATTGTCCCATTTGGTTGAGCTGGTTTACACTAACTGGAGTAGAAGACCATCGGCAAGCACTCACACAAATCTCGGGGTTTGAGTGGGATCCACACCCGGGATATCAGCTTCTTACTCACCCAGCCATCCAGGCCTAAAATGGCAGATCTAATGGCAGATACACCTCAGAGGAGGGCGACCCAGAACCTGAGGAGCTTCAGCCACAACCCCGAAGTGGCAGAGTTGTTCCCCAAAAGCAGCCCGCCCCGCAGTGGGTCACCTAAAACAGACATCACCGCAATGGTGACGGAGACCAAGGCCTACCTTGCATCACAAATGGCAGTCCTAAAAAAGAGATCAGCACTCTGACAGGCAGGATGAACTCTACGGAGGAAACGGTCCGCAGCCTCGGAGTCAAACAAGACACCACAGCAGCTCAACTACATGAGCATCTTTACGTAATGTGACACTACTCAAAGTCGATCCCCAAACGCAACACCCCCCCCTTAAGTTCTCCCTTGGGCTCATCTGCGCTCCCGCTGAAAATGAATACAACACAGCCCAATAATGCTGGTTGGTATTTGCCACATACTATACTCTCTTGCAATAGGGATTCTGGAAGTCAATGTCCATGATTACCATTATTAAGCAGGCCTCCAGAAGTGCTCATAGTGCTTGTTAATTAGAACACACTACATCTAAGTTTGTATTACTGTTATTGATCTCCTTATCTTCAACCGATGATATATATATATAATCTCTTATGCAGGTTACCTCGTGTTTAAACCACAAGCAACAATATAAAAATTGGATGTTTATGATTGACAAAAATGTTCGCTTCCTCTCTAATTGTGTATGTATATTTTTGTCTGTGTTTACTATGCTGTTATACCACACCTGCAAAAATAAAGAATTATGGAAAAAATATATATTTGTTCTTACAGAGGTTAAAACCAGCAAGCAGAGCTTCTTACAATGGCGCGAGCTGGGATAGCTATATGATGTTTACACACAAGCCAACAGCAACAGAGTTTGGATAGCGAATTATGCAGATTAGTATAACATGTGCTATTTTATGAAACGGCTTCCTAGGATCCCTTTATATACCCCTGGCAGAATGCATCATGAGATACATTACAGGAATTGATGAATTGTGCAAGACAATTAAATCAGACTTTATGGTTGCAGCTAACATTTAGATCATAAAAAAGAAGAATTGAGAATATGGCCCTGTGGTTTATTTGGTTTGTTCATAATAAATTGAGTTAATAAATAACTAGATGGAATAAATGCCAATTTGTGACAGCTATGCATATTAAGCATTTTGTAAAAGACTGACACTTTGGAGAGACATGTATACGTTTTGCAAATCAGGGCACAGTTGTAAAAGAAAGGAACAATCACAATGAAAATCAACAGAAACAGCAGGGATATGGAATTAGTTTTCAGGGAGATTGTTCCACCTATAGAATTTTGGCCCATCTTTCTTCTAGTGCCAGTTTTATAAATTTCGTACTGCGGTTTCCTCATTAAAACTGGAAATCTAGAAAATTCACAACGGAATGAACAATTTTAGGGCAAAATAGCTAAAGTGAAAAACATCTGACAGGGATTCTCTCTAAATGGGAATTTGTAAAGAATTGGCCAGAGAAAGTTCAAATGCATGACTGTTTTTGTCCTTTTAATCGCATTTCCCATATAAATTCACCATGATTTGCAGTTTAGTAAATTACATTCGTTTTGTCTTGCTACTTCTGTGCTGAGTAACGGATTATATTGGCACTCTGGGATTTGTTGGATTCATTGCTCCATTAGAGTAAAGTCAATCCATTATATATCAATTAAGACATGTTCGATCAGAAGGTGTATTGAGATTTTGTTACTTAGAATTACTTGTAGAAAACTGAAGGTAGACATTTTTAAAACGAAACAAAGTATTCCACAGTTTTATCACAATTTTATGTTATGACACAGGAACCGTTGTATGAATGTAGGCTTCTAACTCTAGCTTCATGTTCACATGTCTGTTTTATTATCTGTACATTAACCTTTTGTTCAGACAGCTTTTATCAGTTTCCTCTTGACCTATTCCTGTAAGAATTACTCAATAGTATGTGCAATTCGTTTCATTCCGAATGTGCATTCATACGAATTTCATGCCATTCGGATGCTTTTGAATGTCCAAAGTGCCAAGGTTCCGAAGTAACAAAATTTCGGTAGTTCGGAAGTGCCGATGCTCCGAAGTTCCGAAGTAATTCGGATTTCTGAAAAGTGGCAAAACAAGAGAGAGAGAGGGGAAATTACATTAATGATGATGGGCATTTTGGCCAATAAGCTAATTATTTTTGTGCAATGTAATGCTTGCTTGCCCATTCTGGTTTTATTATTCCATGTCCAATAAAATGAGTAAATGTTTGTGATTGATTTTAGAGGACAGCCAATTAATGGTGATTTTGTCATTGAGGTGGGATAGTATATAAATCAGGCTGTCAGGGTGTTGGCTTCCATCCATGTGACCAGACTAGTTTTGCCTTTTTTCTTCCACTGCATTTTGTTTCTTTTTTTTTTTTAAGGGGGGAGGTGAGAGAGTGTGTGGCTGTGTGATTGCCAGGGTGTCTCTCTGCTGCACTGTGACTTTACTGCAGTGATTCATTTTGTGTTTTTTAGCTGTTGTCAGGTAGCCTGATTGCCAGGGTGTCTCTCTGCTGCACTGTGACTTTGCTACAGTGATTAATTCAGTTTTTTTTGTTTTCTGTGATTTTAATTAAAATAAAATGTTAATAAAACAAAAGAAACCATAATGGATCGTCCACATCCTCCTCACATTCTCCCCTCAAGCAAAGGTACTGAGGAAACTGGTAGCCGTCATCTCGCTGCTGGTAGTACCACTACTAGCTCCTCCACCAGTACTAGTGTTAAGAGGCATAGCACAAGTAGTGGTACACTTGCTTCCTCTTCAACTCACCTGAAGCGAAGGCAAATGCAACAGCAGGAGCTGCCACCCTCCCTGGGCAAATCTCACACAACTACCCCACCACCACCACCACAACTCTCCCTGGGGGACCCTACACTGCTCTCCCTACCAGCCATCACATGCTCTCACTTTGCACTCACTCACTCTCTCTCACACACTCTCACTTGCTTGTTCACACACAAATTGCTTTCTCCCTGCTCTCACACTCTGCTCACTCTCTGCTCCTAAACTCTCCACAAAGATGGTGTCACAGGGGTGGGATTATATAGTGTGCAGAAGTGTTGCATGCTGGTAGTGCTCCCTTATTGGCTGCACTATCTGTACAGTGAAAATATAATTTTGTAAATTGTATATATACTAAACTAACACTACAAATTATTAACTAAACTCAGAACACTTCTTTAAGATCAAGTGGTCTGGGTGCTGCTGTGGTCCACTATGCCATGTAAAACATTGCTGTTTAAGAAAAAAACACACAAATGTTTATTTTTCAAAACGAACGACATTCTGAAGTGCCAAATGCCTGAAAAGAATGAAATGCAGAATGCCATATGCCCAAAATCAATTCCCGAATGCCGAATGTCTGAACCTAATGCCATTCGGCAGTTCCGAAGTGCCGGACTGAACCAAATGCCATTGGTCCGAATTGCCGAAGCAGACAAATTTTTTTACTTAACCGGATTTCCGAACCGAACAAAAAATTTTGCCCATGCACATCCCTTCTCAATAGGAGAGAACTTGTCTCCACTGTTTCTTTCCATTCCTTGACTTTCAATGGTTGTACCAAGATTCCATTATCTTTGTTTTTTTTGTTTAGGTACAGCAATAATCTTGTTTTATTGGTAATTAAGTATGTAAAAATCAGCAATTATTGAGGTACACTTTTATTAAATGATGACCCCCCCCCCTCGAGCAGGGGATGCATATGCTGCTTTATAATGTGTTCTACAACCTCCAACTAGCCATAATCCACAATCAACCAGTTATTATCAATTTGCTTGTCTGTTTGCTACAAAGTAATATTCTTCACAATTATGGATTTTTTTTGTCTTGCTTTCAAATCATCAGACAGCTATTGACCACGCTCTTTTTAACCACCCTCCTCTTCTGAATTGGGCACCTGGTGATAGATCTGTGCAGCAGTTAATAGGTCAATGAACAGCATCACAGTCAGTAATATATTCACGGTATATGTACCAATCATTCTTCCTTTCTAACAATACAATACCAGTCTATATGTCAGGCAAATTCATAATATTAATTACAGCATAACTGGCTTGTCAATTCCATTTAGCATATTATGTTGTTGCTTTGGCAAAGATTTAGTATATGTATTTTTTGTGATAGATGAGATTGTCCCTTATAAGCTGACAAACCAGTTTTGTGACTTCAGGAATTCAAGTTGATTATGCAAGACTGAAAACGCCAGGTTAGAATTATAGATTTATTTCTTATACAGCATAGTTCAACCTTGGCTTCTGCTATGTAGCTGTGCTAAAAGAAAAACATTGATTGCATTGTAACCTTGACTGTATTAGTTTTCCAAACTGGTTTGTAAACTGGTGCCAACAATTTCAAATCCCCAACATATTGCTGGAAAACTAACTTTACCAGGAATAGAATCATGTATCATGTATCATGTAACTGATTGGGATTGTAACAATCCAAAGGTGTTTGAAAAATTAGAATTGATTCTCTAAACTGGGAATTATGGAGAAATGAGGGAATTGTACATTATTGGAGAAAATACCAAAATTGGAAAAAAAAATCCAATAGGGCTACTTGTTTTTCAGCTCAACTTTTTGGCTCTGAAATAGTTTTGATGACAATTAGAGTTGAGCGGACACTTGGATGTTCGGGTCCGATGGGTTCGGCCGAACTTTGAAACAAAGTCTGGGTTCGGGTTTGAACTTGACCCCGAATCCCATTGAAGTCAATGGGAACCCAAACTTTTGGCCACAAAATTGATTTTCAAAAACTCCGGGAAAAGGTTAGAGGGCTGGAAAAGGAAGTAACATGGGGGTAAGAGTAGGACAAGTGCCCTGCAAAGAAATGTGGATAGGGAAATAACTTAAAAATAACATAAAATAAGCAGTCGCTTAGTAGATAACTCCCTAATTCACACGGTATTAGGGAGCTATCTACCAAAAGGCTGAAAAACCTAAATTGATCACCTAAATGGGTCTTTCAGCCACATTTACTAATACTAAGTAAAGATTACTTAGTGTAAGTAAATTCAGCCCCTAGTAGGGGCATGTCTAATAAACAGTGAGCAGCCAGTGGCTGCTCACTGTAAAAAAAAACAAAAAAAAAAAAAAACCTATTGCCCCGACCCCTGTGTGATGGGTGGTGGCCCTAAATAAGAATGTGGAGGGGGGGACCTACTGTCCTCCCCCCCCAGCCCCCACCCCTGCGTGGTGAGTGGGGGCCATAAATAAGAATTTTGGGGGGACCTACTGTCCTCCCCCCAGTCCCCATTCCTGCGCAGCAGGTGGGGGCCTTAAATAAGAATAAGGGGAGACCTAATGCCCCCACCCCTGTGCGGCGGGTAGGGGCCCTATTGCCTTCCCTCCCCCAGCCCCCACCCCTGAGCGGGGTGGGTGGGGGCCATAAATAAAAATTGGGGGGGACCTAATGTCCTCCCCCCCGGCCTCCACCCCTGAGCGGTGGGTGGGGGCCCTAAATAACAATAAGGGGGGGACCTAATGTCCTCCCCCGCGGTCCCCACCCCTGCGTGGCGGTTGGGGGCCCTAAATGACAATAAGGGGGGGACCTACTGTCCTCTCTGGTGGCCGCCACTAATGCGCGGCGGGTGGGGGCTCTAAATAACAATAAGGGGGGGTCTACTGTCCTCCTCCCCCCAGCCCCCACCCCTGAGCGGTGGGTGGGGGCCATAAATAAAAATTGGGGGGGGACCTAATGTCCTTCCCCCCGGCCCCCACCCTTGTGCGACGGGTGGGGGCCCTAAATAAGAATGTGGAGGGGGGGACCTACTGTCCTCCCCCGCCCCATTCCTGCGCGGCGGGTGGGGGCCCTAAATAACAATAAGGGGGGACCTAATGTCCTCCCCCCTGGCCCCCACCCCTGCACGGCCAGTGGGGGCCCTAAATAACAATAAGGGGGGGACCTACTGTCCTCCCCCCTGGCCCCCCCCCCGTGTGGTGGGTGGGGGCCATAAATAAAAATTCCTCCCCCCAGGTGACTAGGGGTCCCCAAACCCCTAGTCACCTCCCTCCCCCCCAAGAAATTACCCCTACCTACCCCCCTCATCCTAAAAATTATGAGGGGGGACCCTTGTCTAAATACCTGCAAAAAAAATAGACTTACCATTTGATGTCTTCTTTCTTCTAAAATCTTCTTTTTTCAGCCCCAAAAAAGGCCAAATAAAAATCCAGAATAACCGACGCACTTAAAAAAAAAAAATAATCCTTCTTCACCCATATAGGGCTCAGCGCAGACTGAGCTCTGCAGGGCGAGGCAAGGCTTAGAAAGACTTGCCCCGCCCTGCAATTAGGCTCAGAGCACTCTGATTGGTGGGTTTAAGCCATCCAATCAGAGTGCTCTGACAGGTAAATGAAGAGACTGACAGGTAAGTCTCTACATTTACCTGTCATAGCACTCTGATTGGTTGGCTTGAAATCCACCAATCAGAAGGTTCTATGTCCTTTTACACAGCGTGGGAAAGTTCTTTTTTTACAGGTATTTAGACAACGGCCCCCCCTCATTATTTTTAGGATGAGGGGGGTTGCTAGAGGTAATTTCTTGGGGAGGTGGGGGGTGACTAGGAGTTTGGGAACCCCTAGTCACCTGGGGGGGAATTTTTATTCATTGGCGCCCACCCACCGCGCAGGTGTGGGGTTCGGGGGGGAGGACATTAGGTGTCCCCCCAATTTTTATTTATGGCCCCCACCCACCGCTCAAGGGTGGGGGCTGGGGGGAGGACATTAGGTCCCCCCTTATTGTTATTTAGGGCCCCCACCCGCCGGGTATGGGGACCCCTAGTCACCTGTGGGAGAATTTGTATTTATTGCCCCCACCAACAGCACAGGGGTGGGGGCCAGGGAGGAGGACAGTAGCCCCCCCCTTATTGTTATTTAGGGCCCCCACCCACTGCTTAGGCGTGGGGGCCGGGGGGTACAATAGCCCCCCCCCCCTATTGGTATTTAGGGCCTGCCGCTCAGGGGTGGGGGCTAGGGGGGGCCACAGGCTGTAGCCTTTTTACATCAGAAACAGATCCTTCGAGCTATACCCTTGTGTATGCAGACAGTTCCTCTAATGTCTGCAGTTGGTCCTTTATGTTACATGTGCAATGTGTATTCTGATAAAGGATTCTAATATGAGGATAATATATATATTGCTGAACAACTAGAACATGATCTACACTATTTTTACAAAAAGCAAGCATCAGACTTCAGCAGGATTATCACAAACATCTGACAGAGAAATATAAATGGCAAGAGAAATCTGGTATGGTTAACATTTAACAATATTCCACTAAATCTGTGAATTTTCTGGACACCAGTGTGACATGTAACAATGGCACAACTCCACACCATGGTTTACAGAAAACCCACAGACAGGTGCAGTTACCTTCACAGCTCCAGCTTCCACCCCTCCCATACTAAACAGGGCATCATCTACAGCCAAGCCACTAGGTACCATCACATAAGCTCTGATCCTAATGACCGTAATTCCCATCAAAATGTACTCTCCCAATCTATGAGACAGAAAGGCTACAAATCAAAGACTATTACCAAACAAATCAACTCTGCTGTAAAAACTCCACGCACGCGCCTGCTACAGTACAGAGAGAACACAAATATCCACATGAGTGCCACTTGTGGTCACCTACAACCCAGCTCTTGAGGAAATACAGAAAATCATTAAAAACCTACAACCAATGTTAACAGAAGATAAGACTCTGAAAAATATTTTCTCCGAAACACCCATTTTGGCCTTCAGACAACCACCAAAACTCCAACAAAAATTAATCAACAGGAGCTGCCCACTGATGGTAAGAATAAAGAAAACGGGACCAGTCAATTCAAAAAACCTTGCTGCAAACTGTCCGCACATATGCACAGACAACACAGCCACACACAACAATTATAACTACAGCATTAAAGGTTCATACTCCTCCACAATGTGGTCTACATGATTCAATGCACCAAATGCTACCTAGGATGCTACATTGGGGAAACCACTCAGCAATTAAATGTCAGAATGAATATTATTATTTTATTATTATTTTATTATTAATATAGCCCCATCAGATTCCGTAGCGCTGTACAATGTACATTATGCACAGACACTCCATTAAACACCACAAAGGAGAATCCTACTGCACTCCTGTGGGACACCACTTTACCCAGCCTGGCCACTCAATGAAGGACCTAAAAATCAAAGTACTGAAAGGGGATTTTAAAAATACCCAAGAAAGAAAAACCTCTGAAGCCAGAATGATCAAATTGTTTAACAGCAAGAATAGAGGACTAAATATTGATGTGGGATCCCTTTCCCACTACCAACACTTTACATGAACACTCCCCGACATTATCTTACTGTTCTGTCATATGTATCAACACTTCAAAACACATTCCAATATGTTTATTCTATCAATATGCAAAGTACTATTTATAGACATATGCTTTCCCATACTCTTATGCATGTATGCTTCTATATGTGACTGTACATTTATATTTCTGTATATGAGTTTGTCTGCATGTATGTATATCTGTTGATGTGTATGTATATGTGTTCATGTGTTTATTTGTTTGCATATACATATATCTACACTCATTTCGCTTTATCCCCTGTATCACAACTCAGCTTTGAATTCTATGTGTCGTCTTGCTCAGAAATTCTTCAGACTTGAGAAAGGGAGGTTCTCCCGAAAGCTTGTCATTAAATAATTTTGTTAGTCCAATAAAAAAGGTTTTACAAGATACAAATTGTATCTTTTTTTTTTTTTTACAAAGTATTCTATCATTAGTTTTAGTAACGCAGCCATCTGATCTTTACAAAAATGCAGTTGCTTAATTTATTAAGCAATTTCAAAGTTAGACATATCCACAGCACCGCATTTGCCTAAGGGGAAACATTTTTCGAGTAAAGTAATTAAATTCCTGAGTTATCTTTGCTTGTCTTGTCTTAAATGTTGTGTTTTTTGGCGATTCTGATTTTGTAAAAAGTCTGGTTAATAAATTACGACACCCATGATGGATTTTCGGAGACAAATTGTCAGTATTGCTTTTTTGTACGTGTGCCTGAAAGAAATGCACTGAAACTATTCTTCAAACTTAAAATAACACAGGACAGTATTGTTAATAGCCACGACACCCATCTTCACAACAACGCTTTCATTCTTTTAATCTTTTTTTTTTTTCTTTTTTTTTTTTTTAAAGATTCGTACTAAAAATCTAGAACTTTGAAAACAAAATGAGATAAACTACGCAGTATAATAACAGTCCAAACTTTATGTATGTTTGTCTAAATAATATAATATGTACTATTGTTGTTTGGAAGCTGAAAAAATACATAATTTAGGGTTTATCCAATATTAACGTGAAGGAACATATTAAAAAAAGTGATAGTTGCAGCAAAGTTATGTCATTTAAAATGTATAAAATGGCAAAAAAAGGGATAATGGCACGAACAAAATTAATAATTTTAGGAGGATTGACATCATATTTAAAAGTGAACAACTGTAATTACTATTTTTCTTCTGTAAAAATATTTTCGGCTTAGCGTATTCCTTTAGGGATCCAACAACTGTGGCTTTTTTTTTACTTTGAGTTTATATTTATGAGGGTGGATACCCAGCAAATAATAAGGGATCAGTAGTGTATAAAATGTATGTCTGGCTGTGCAATAGCTCACAAAGATCCATGTTTGTCTTGTAATTCTGTATTCCTGTTAAGATATTCTTGAGGGAAATGGTAAGTGTTGATGGAGGTAAGTAGATACTAGAATAAGACTTGGAGAAAGCTCTGAAGCATCAGGAGGTATGTTTATTCAATAGTATTATTATTAAAAAATAAAGTTTTTGGATAAGCTTTGCAAATGATTAAAATTTTTGGAAAAACGTTTAAAATTATTTTATATTATAAAAAAAAAATATATATATTGATATACTTGTTTATATAGGATATTTTGATATGATAATATGTTAATAAACTAATTTTGAAAGTTTATCCAAAATTATTAAATCATTTGAAATTTTATCCAACATTATTAAACGGATGCCATTATCTGATAACTCATTTATTAACCGGCACATTATTTAACAAGAGGAATAACACCCAGCAGAACATGTATTTTGACTGCATGCAAGAACTGTCCCTTGGATAACAGATTGTCTTATATTTAGCTCCCCTACTACCAGGAAAAGTGAAGCTTATAGTAACCACAAATTTGCTGCACAACAAACGACACTGGTCTTATGCACCACACTACGGAACTGTTTTGACTGGATACATTTGTGTCAAAGGGCAATAAAAATGAATCGGCCCCCTTCAAGTCAGTGTTTCAGCCAAACTTACAGCAAAGGGCAATTAGAAGGGCTAAACATAGTTTAATGTTTATTTTAAATGCAAAATATATTAACAGTTAATTTACTAATAATTATAACCTAATATTTGTGCTTTTATGGAAAATAGCTTTTTTTTTTTTTCATTCTTCTCGTACACTTTTCACTTTCCAGGAAGGAACTCATAGATCTTGTCGGTGCTAATGAGGAGCTACTCATTTACGGAGATTGCACTGTGTACATTGTAATGGTTTTTAAAGATCCTATGTCAGGAGGTAAAGAGTTGGTTTCATTAAATTAAATTGAAGTTAGCACAAGGTTGTAAAATATATATGGGTTGACAGTGGGCTGAGGACAAAAAGAGAGGATGAGACACAAAATGGTCAGGCACAGGGGTAGGCAACAGGGCACAGTGTCACACCAGTGCAACTCATATCTGGTGTAACAGTAGTGTACATTAAAAAAAAATCTAGAAATTTGACTGTGAAATAATAGCAGTCAGTTTCCTTCACGCATGTGCGTTTCAGGGCCTGCCAGGGCACAGTGTCACACCAGTGCAACTCATATATCTGGTGTAACAGTAGTGTACATTAAAAAAAACTAGAAATTTGACTGTGAAATAATAGCAGTCAGGTTCCCTCATGCGTGTGCGTTTCAGGGCCTGCCAGGGCACAGTGTCACACCAGTGCAACTCATATCTGGTGTAACAGTAGTGTACATTAAAAAAAAATCTAGAAATTTGACTGTGAAATAATAGCAGTCAGTTTCCTTCACGCGTGTGCGTTTCAGGGCCTGCCAGGGCACAGTGTCACACCAGTGCAACTCATATCTGGTGTAACAGTAGTGTACATTAAAAAAAACCTAGAAATTTGACTGTGAAATAATAGCAGTCAGTTTCCTTCACGCGTGTGCGTTTCAGGGCCTGCCAGGGCACAGTGTCACACCAGTGCAACTCATATCTGGTGTAACAGTAGTGTACATTAAAAAAAAAACTAGAAATTTGACTGTGAAATAATAGCAGTCAGTTTCCTTCACACGTGTGCGTTTCATGGCCTGCCAGGGCACAGTGTCACACCAGTGGAACTCATATCTGGTGTAACAGTAGTGTACATTTAAAGAAAACAACACTTTTTTGACTGTGAAATAATAGCAGTCAGTTTCCATCACACGTGTGCGTTTCAGGGCCTGCCAGGCACAGTGTCACACCAGTGCAACTCATATCTGGTGTAACAGTAGTGTACATTTAAAAAAAACAACACTTTTTGACTGTGAAATAATAGCAGTCAGTTTCCTTCACGCGTGTGCGTTTCAGGTGTAACAGTAGTGTACATTTAAAAATGTACTCATATCTGGTGTAACAGTAGTGTACATTTAAAAAAAAACTAGAAATTTGACTGTGAAATAATAGCAGTCAGTTTCCCTCACACGTGTGCGTTTCAGGGCCTGCCAGGGTAGAGTGTCACACCAGTGCAACTCATATCTGGTGTAACAGTAGTGTACATTTAAAAAAGACAACACTTTTTTGACTGTGAAATAATAGCAGTCAGTTTCCTTCACGCGTGTGCGTTTAAGTGCCTGCCAGGGCACAGTGTCACAACAGTGCAACTCATATCTGCTGTAACAGTAGTGTACATTTAAAAAAAAACTAGAAATTTGACTGTGAAATAATAGCAGTCAGTTTCCTTCACACGTGTGCGTTTCAGGGCCTGCCAGGGCACAGTGTCACACCAGTGCAACTCCTATCTGATGTAACAGTAGTGTACATTTACAAAAAACAACCCTTTCTCGACTGTTAAATAATAGCAGTCAGTTTCCTTCACGCGTGTGCGTTTCAGGGCCTGCCAGGGCACAGTGTCACACCAGTGCAACTCATATCTGGTGTAACAGTAGTGTACATTAAAAAAAAACTAGAAATTTGACTGTGAAATAATAGCAGTCAGTTTCCATCACACGTGTGTGTTTCAGGGCCTGCCAGGGCACAGTGTCACACCAGTGCAACTTATATCTGGTGTAACAGTAGTGTACATTAAAAAAAAAAACTAGAAATTTGACTGTGAAATAATAGCAGTCAGTTTCCATCACACGTGTGCGTTTCAGGGCCTGCAAGGGCACAGTGTCACACCAGTGGAACTCATATCTGGTGTAACAGTAGTGTACATTTAAAAAAAAACCTAGAAATTTGACTGTGAAATAATAGCAGTCACATTCCTTCACACGTGTGCGTTTCATGGCCTGCCAGGGCACAGTGTCACACCAGTGGAACTCATATCTGGTGTAACAGTAGTGTACATTTACAAAAAACAACCCTTTTTTGACTGTGAAATAATAGCAGTCAGTTTCCTTCATGCGTGTGCGTTTCAGGGCCTGCCAGGGCACAGTGTCACACCAGTGCAACTCATATCTGGTGTAACAGTAGTGTACATTTAAAGAAAACAACACTTTTTGACTGTGAAATAATAGCAGTCAGTTTCCTTCACGCGTGTGCGTTTCAGGGCCTACCAGGGCACAGTGTCACACCAGTGCAACTCATATCTAATGACCTAATGACCTAATCTCCGCTAAATCCAAAGGTCACTACTCCATATTAATTCTCCTTGACCTCTCTGCTGCCTTTGACACAGTTAATCATGCTCTCCTCCTTCAAACTCTTCAATCACTCGGTCTCTGTGACTCTGTCCTCTCTTGGTTTTCCTCCTATCTCTCCCAACGCTCATTTAGTGTCTCTTTTTCCAAGGATACCTCCTCCCCTCGGCCTGTCTCGGTTGGAGCTCCCCAAGGCTCTGTCCTTGGTCCCCTTCTATTTTCTCTTTATACTGCCCTCTTGGAAAACTTATTGCCTCTTTTGGATTCAACTACCACCTGTACGCTGATGACACTCAGATATACCTCTCCTCACCGGACCTCTCCCCGGCCGTCCTGCAACGTGTCACTGCTTGCCTCTCTTCCATCTCTGACTGGATGTCGTCACGCTTTCTCAAACTTAACCTCTCTAAAACTGAACTCCTTGTCTTTCCTCCTCCTAATACTGATCCTCCTCTCTCACTCTCCCTTCAAGTCAGTGATATCCACATAAGTCCATCCCTACAAGCGCGCTGTCTTGGCGTCATACTTGACTCTGGTCTCACCTTTGAGTCTCACATCCAGTTTGTTGCCAAGTCCTGTAGGTTCCAACTCAAAAACATAGCCCGCATCCGCCCCTTTCTTACGCAAGATGCTACCAAGGAGCTTGTCCATGCTCTAGTAATTTCCCGCATGGATTACTGTAACCCTCTCCTGATTGGTCTCCCCAAAAGCCGTACTGCCCCGCTACAGTCTGTAATGAATGCTGCAGCTAGACTGATTTTCCTATCCAGTCGGTCCTCTCACACCTCGCCCCTCTGCCAGTCCTTACATTGGCTCCCTGTATCCTATAGGAGTCAATTCAAAGTGCTAACCCATACATTTAAAGCACTGAACAATTCCAGCCCCTCTTATATCTCTTCACTGATCCAGAGGTATGCCCCTCCTCGTACCCTCCGCTCTGCCCGCGATCACCTCCTGACCGCTGCTCGCACCCGTACGGCCAACTCACGCTTGCAGGACCTCTCACGGGTGGCTCCTCTCCTATGGAATAACTTGCCTACTGCCATCAGACTCTCCCCTAGTCTTCAATCATTTAAGAAGGGCCTTAAAACCCATCTCTTCAGGAAAGCGTATGGCCTCCCAGAGTAATCTCTCCCTTACATACCTGTCTCTTGCTCTCCTATGGGATAGTGCTTTGCTCTCTCCTCCAGCTCTGCTTCACTCCTACTTGATATTTCCTATCCTAATGTTTCTAATACCCCACCTCCTATAGACTGTAAGCTCATTTGAGCAGGGTCCTCTTCAACCTATTATTCCTGTAAGTTTTCTTGTAATTGTCTTATTTATTGTTACATCCCCCCCTCTCAAAATATTGTAAAGCGCTACGGAATCTGTTGGCGCTATATAAATGGCAATAATAATAATAATAATAATATCTGGTGTAACAGTAGTGTACATTAAAAAAAAAAAACTAGAAATTTTACTGTGAAATAATAGCAGTCAGTTTCCATCACACGTGTGCGTTTCATGGCCTGCCAGGGCACAGTGTCACACCAGTGGAACTCATATCTGGTGTAACAGTAGTGTACATTTAAAAAAAACAACACTTTTTGACTGTGAAATAATAGCCGTCAGTTTCCTTCACGCGTGTGCGTTTCAGGTGTAACAGTAGTGTACATTTAAAAATGTACTCATATCTGGTGTAACAGTAGTGTACATTAAAAAAAAAACCTAGAAATTTGACTGTGAAATAATAGCAGTCAGTTTCCTTCACGCGTGTGCGTTTTAGTGCCTGCCAGGGCACAGTGTCACACCAGTGCAACTCATATCTGCTGTAACAGTAGTGTACATTTAAAAAAAACTAGAAATTTGACTGTGAAATAATAGCAGTCAGTTTCCTTCACACGTGCGCGTTTCAGGGCCTGCCAGGGCACAGTGTCACACCAGTGCAACTCATATCTAATGACCTAATGACCTAATCTCCGCTAAATCCAAAGGTCACTACTCCATATTAATTCTCCTTGACCTCTCTGCTGCCTTTGACACAGTTGATCATGCTCTCCTCCTTCAAACTCTTCAATCACTCGGTCTCTGTGACTCTGTCCTCTCTTGGTTTTCCTCCTATCTCTCCCAACGCTCATTTAGTGTCTCTTTTTCCAAGGATACCTCCTCCCCTCGCCCTGTCTCGGTTGGAGCTCCCCAAGGCTCTGTCCTTGGTCCCTTTCTATTTTCTCTTTATACTGCCCTCTTGGAAAACTTATTGCCTCTTTTGGATTCAACTACCACCTGTACGCTGATGACACTCAGATATACCTCTCCTCACTGGACCTCTCCCCGGCCATCCTGCAACGTGTCACTGCTTGCCTCTCTTCCATCTCTGACTGGATGTCGTCACGCTTTCTCAAACTTAACCTCTCTAAAACTGAACTCCTTGTCTTTCCTCCTCCTAATACTGATCCTCCTCTCTCACTCTCCCTTCAAGTCAGTGATATCCACATAAGTCCATCCCTACAAGCGCGCTGTCTTGGCGTCATACTTGACTCTGGTCTCACCTTTGAGTCTCACATCCAGTTTGTTGCCAAGTCCTGTAGGTTCCAACTCAAAAACATAGCCCGCATCCGCCCCTTTCTTACGCAAGATGCTACCAAGGAGCTTGTCCATGCTCTAGTAATTTCCCGCATGGATTACTGTAACCCTCTCCTGATTGGTCTCCCCAAAAGCCGTACTGCCCCGCTACAGTCTGTAATGAATGCTGCAGCTAGACTGATTTTCCTATCCAGTCGGTCCTCTCACACCTCGCCCCTCTGCCAGTCCTTACATTGGCTCCCTGTATCCTATAGGAATCAATTCAAAGTGCTAACCCATACATTTAAAGCACTGAACAATTCTAGCCCCTCTTATATCTCTTCACTGATCCAGAGGTATGCCCCTCCTCGTACCCTCCGCTCTGCCCGCGACCACCTCCTGACCGCTGCTCGCACCCGTACGGCCAACTCACGCTTGCAGGACCTCTCACGGGTGGCTCCTCTCCTATGGAATAACTTGCCTACTGCCATCAGACTCTCCCCTAGTCTTCAATCATTTAAGAAGGGCCTTAAAACCCATCTCTTCAGGAAAGCGTATGGCCTCCCAGAGTAATCTCTCCCTTACATACCTGTCTCTTGCTCTCCTATGGGATAGTGCTTTGCTCTCTCCTCCAGCTCTGCTTCACTCCTACTTGATATTTCCTATCCTAATGTTTCTAATACCCCACCTCCTATAGACTGTAAGCTCATTTGAGCAGGGTCCTCTTCAACCTATTATTCCTGTAAGTTTTCTTGTAATTGTCTTATTTATTGTTACATCCCCCCCTCTCAAAATATTGTAAAGTGCTACGGAATCTGTTGGCGCTATATAAATGGCAATAATAATAATAATAATAATATCTGGTGTAACAGTAGTTTACATTAAAAAAAAAAAAACTAGAAATTTTACTGTGAAATAATAGCAGTCAGTTTCCATCACACGTGTGCGTTTCATGGCCTGCCAGGGCACAGTGTCACACCAGTGGAACTCATATCTGGTGTAACAGTAGTGTACATTTAAAAAAAACAACACTTTTTGACTGTGAAATAATAGCCGTCAGTTTCCTTCACGCGTGTGCGTTTCAGGTGTAACAGTAGTGTACATTTAAAAATGTACTCATATCTGGTGTAACAGTAGTGTACATTAAAAAAAAACCTAGAAATTTGACTGTGAAATAATAGCAGTCAGTTTCCTTCACGCGTGTGCGTTTTAGTGCCTGCCAGGGCACAGTGTCACACCAGTGCAACTCATATCTGCTGTAACAGTAGTGTACATTTAAAAAAAACTAGAAATTTGACTGTGAAATAATAGCAGTCAGTTTCCTTCACACGTGCGCGTTTCAGGGCCTGCAAGGGCACAGTGTCACACCAGTGCAACTCATATCTGGTGTAACAGTAGTGTACATTTAAAAAAAAAAAATAGATTGAATAGCAGTTAGTTGTCTGCAAGCGTGTGTGTCAGGCCTACAGCGTCTACTCTGCCAACTTCTGCCAGTGCACAGTGCCACTCATATCTGTTGTCACAGTAGCTTGCACGCATAGTACCACTAATGGAAAAAAAAATGACAGGCAGAGGCAGGCCACCCCGCAGGGGCCGTCGTGGTCGTGGTGCTGTGATTCCCTTTGGCCCTAGAATAATGCCCAGTGTTCAGAGGCCACGTATCCTGAACTCGAAAAGTTCTGAGGACATAGTTGACTGGCTAACACAGGACACCCAATCTTCTACATCTTCCACTCGAAACCTTGACGCACCATCCTCCTCTAGCTTAGCTTCGGGCACCTCTCAAGTTACCACTCGCCCGCTTGCCGCCACCACCAACACTAGCACCACAGCCGCTTCACTTGATCTGCCAGAGGATTTATTTATACATCAGTTGGAAGAAATGAGTGATGCCCAACCATTATTGCCAGAGGATGTGATACCGGAGAAACTGACGGAAGCGAAGCACAGAGAGATGGACACAGGTTTCTTCAGGAAGGAAGAGATTCTTTATTGGATCACCGATCGGGACTCAGAGGGACTAGCGTCACCAAAATACCACAAGTTCTGAGCCCCGGACAATAGTGCAGGCTCCTTATATAGGCACATAACTCCTCCCATATTAAGCTCCACCCGCACATTCTCTTGACCAATCAATACAAATAAGAATTAACTTCCTGCTTGACCGCATGGCTTGTCCAGCACAATGGAGGAGGGGGAATACTACATCCTGTATTCTTGCACATGCTCCGTACACTACTGATCGTATCTTGCCTCGTGCAACCAACTGATCGATACGTCAGCATATGCACGTACACATGCCACGTGGTAATCTCGGCCTACTAAATTTATTTTTACCGAGATTCCACCACATTCCCCCCTTTGATGCCTCTTGATATTTCACAATTACTTGAGGCATCACTTAACCTTAGTTTGCATACACCGCAAGTTACCTTGAACCAGACCAGACTTATCTTATGATGTGAATCTTCAACACTCATCTTCCTGCATTGGTTCTCCCTGATCTAGAGCCTTATACTTATAAATCGCCATTATCTGTGCAGCAGCCTTCCTCTCTGCTATATTTTCTATCAGGCTTTGCACAGACCTAACTACTAAGGGTATAAGACACGGCAGGAGTAGACACAACATTAAAATCAGTAGGACTCCACCTACCACTGCCTTAAGCCCTCCAAACCACTCATACCAGCTACCAAACCAACTACTTGGATTATACCCTTTCCATACCTGAGTAGGCACATGCGCTAGTTTAACCATATGGCTAGTAAGCTCAGCTATTGCTTGCCCTTCGTCATCTATTTGAAGACAGCAATTGCTCAGGTTAAACTTCCCACATACACCTCCCTCTACTGCCAAAAGGTAATCCAAGGCTAATCTATTTTGGTAGACTGCTGTCCTCATCCTGGTATTATGCTTCGCTAGAAGATTGAGCGCTTGTGATGTTTCGTTAGTAATAATCTCAACCACCGCCTGTAATCTTATAATACGGTTGAGCATATAAATAGGGGTTCTATAACCAAAGGTACCATCCTCTGCCCACGTGGCGGGCCCATAATAATCTATGATACGCTGGGGAGGCCATTCATCATCTTCCCAGGCGCCTATCTCTATGGGTCCCCTTTTCTTCCTATGATTCACATCATACACTTTAACACCTAAAGTCTCACCTGTTTCAATCGGTAACAAGAAGAAGGATGGTTTGAGCATACCCAACACACATGCCCCTTCCCAGTCCTGTGGCAACTCCGAATAGGCTTTCTTACCACAGATCCAGTACAAATTTGCTGGGGCTCTCCAGGTAGATGTGATGGATAAATCAAACCACACATCCTTTAAATTGGCGTATCTAGCAAACGGGTTAGGTGGTTCTGAGACATTTGAAGCCGACCACCAAGTTGTATTCTTTGTATCATCATCATAAGCTTTTTGCCATAGACAAGTTAATTCTCCTACAGAAGTATTATACATTATTCCTTTCCTTGCTATGCAAACATAACCTATGATGGAGGTCTTTAATCTCCACTCAGATTTACCTCTAACACTCATATGATTATCGGCTTGTGTAGATATTAGTTGGTCAACTGCCTCAGAACCGGACATTACCTCCTTTGCTTCCCAAGGCCATTGGTCTCCCATGTTAGTACCTCCACACACATAGCAGTTGGTAACATTAAGACTACCGGCAATACTTTCAGCTAAGTCAATGAACAGGTTTTTAGCATTATGGGGGATCTTATTATCTATGCTCATCTCTTCATAAAAGGAATGGTATACTTGATGAGTTTGGGAGGATACCGTATCAGTCTCTATCCCTATAAACAATACTGTCCCAGGATCTAAACCCGTCCCGTATATCTGAAACCCAAATAAATTGCCATATTTGTCTAAGAACTTATCGGGCTTATTTATAAGTATATGGATGGGATTACATTCCATAGACTTACAATATGGGCTGGTAGGCAACTTAGTCACTATCATGTCTTTATCTACTGTCTGTCCCCAAGTCGCCCACCCCACACAAGACCAATATAGGCAAAAGTTATAGTCTTTATTCGGGCATCTAGGACTCACATATTTATTTTTACTACTGGGACAAATATATTTATCATTAGACCCATACGTCCTCTCCCATCTAAGATCCCCACATACATTCCACGGCTTTCTACCACTTGATATCGCCTTACACGCATCAAATAGCAGAACACCCGAAGAATGTACGGATTCTAATACTGTCTTATTAATTAGGGTCCCCTGAGGATCTCCATTCCTGAGAGTCAACCAAATTGTACGAGGTTGATACTCCGGACTGAAGCACTTAGGTTCTCCTACTCCTAAATGGCACACGCTATAGTCTATATTTAGGTATCTACATCTCGATACATCTCCTTTACACTCGTATTGTGAATGCCAAATTAGGGTTTGGGAAATATGGTTACCTGTTCTTGTAGTCTTAATGCACACCTCACAGCTAGGAGTGTCGGTACCTCTACCTTCCTGAATATAAAAATACACATAAATAAACACTATCATCAACACATCTTTCGCCGTCATCCTCAGTCTTCGTCCGTGCGAAGGCACCTCAGCTTCCAGGATGTAAGGGCTGCAGGGAATGGAGTTCTGCTCGTCTTCACAGGAGTCCCTTCGAGACTTTCCCTGGCTTATACACTATATGTCGGTGAGCGGACAGGCTTTATTATGGCCGTCTAAAAACACTCACTTCACCAAATCCCTGTAACAATAAAATTTGTAATCCACAATAGTTCCTCGTTACTCCGACTGAGTCGTGCGTTTTAACCGGATCTTGCAGGGATTCTCTGGATCTGCTGTAACTTGCCAAGAATCGACTGCTGCTGGTTTAACCCTGGAGTGATGTATCCACGGAGTCACTTCGGCTACTTTTATTGCTGTAGGGGTAGACAAAAGAACAACATAAGGACCTCTCCACTTGGGCCCTAACGGTACATTATTCCACTCTTTAATCCACACTTGATCTCCTGGATGATAACTATGAACAGGGGGATAAATATTCACAGGTAATCTATCTTGTACCCATTTCTGTACCTCCTCCATAGTCTTACCCAACTCTACAACCTGCTGCCGGGTAATTCCTTCTCCCAACTGACTCAAGTCCCCCCTTAAGTTACCAAGTACGGGAGGTGGTCGCCCATACATGATTTCAAAAGGAGAGAGGCCCATCCTTCTGGTAGGGGTACTGCGGATTCGCAATAAAGCTATGGGTAAGAGAACGTTCCACTTAAGTTGGGTTTCCTGACACATTTTAGCCAACTGATTCTTAATAGTTCTATTCATTCTCTCTACCTTACCAGAACTCTGGGGTCTATATGCTGTATGAAGCCTCCACTTTATACCAAGCATATGAGTCAGTTGTTGTAGGCACTGATGAACAAAAGCTGGACCATTGTCCGATCCTATAGAACAGGGTAGTCCATATCGGGGTATTATTTCTCGTAGCAGGAATCTCACAACTTCTCCTGCTTTCTCTGTACGAGTAGGACATGCTTCTATCCAGCCTGAATAGGTGCACACAATTACCAGCAGGTAACGATGTCCACCCGATTTAGGCATCACTGTAAAGTCAATTTGTAAATCGGACATGGGGAGTCCCCCCATAAACTGGACTCCTGGTGGCTTTACTGGTCCTTGTCTTGCATTATTTTTAGCACACGTTACACATCTTCGTACAATGGCCTGAGTCAAGTTGGACAATCTTGGTATGTAGAAATGTTTTCTGAGAGATTCTTCTGTGCTGTCTCTCCCAGAATGTGTCCCGTTGTGGTAATTTTGGACAATTTCTACCGCTAGTGATGCTGGTATGACTATTCTTCCATCTTCTAGCTGATACCACTTGTTCTCCAAATACTTTCCTGGTTCAGTCTTTAACCACTCCTCTTCTTGAGCTGTATAAACTGGAGTCCATTGGGACAGTGGAGTTGGTATAAGAGCAGCTATATGCCCCACATACTCCTGTCTTCCTGATTCAGCAGCACGCTTAGCTGCACTATCTGCCATCCGATTTCCCTTGGTTACATCACCATCTCCTCTCAGATGCGCTCGACAATGTATGATACCGACTTCTTTCGGCTCCCACACTGCTTCCAATAGTTGTAGGATTTCAGCTGCGTATTTGATTTCTTTGCCTTCTGAATTCAGTAGTCCTCTTTCTTTATACAAAGCTCCGTGGGCATGAATGGTTAAAAACGCATATTTGGAGTCCGTGTAGATGTTCACTCTTAAACCTTCAGCCAATTGTAACGCTCGTGTCAGTGCTATCAATTCTGCCTTTTGTGCTGATGTTCCTTTCGCCAGTGGCCGAGCTTCTATCACCTTGTCTATTGTTGTTACTGCATATCCTGCATAGCGGATCCCTTCTTTCACATAACTACTGCCGTCGGTATAATATTGAACATCGGGGTTCTGGATGGGAAAATCACGAAGATCTGGTCTACTTGAGAATACTTCATCCATTACTTCCAAACAATCATGTTGACTTTCAGTAGGTTGTGGCAAAAGGGTAGCTGGATTTAAGGTGTTTACAGTCTCTAAATGCACTCTGGGGTTTTCACACAACATTGCTTGATACTTGGTCATACGGCTGTTACTAAACCAATGATTTCCTTTGTAATCCAACAACGTCTGTACTGCATGTGGGACTCGTACATAAAGTTCTTGACCCAGAGTGAGTTTGTCAGCTTCAGCTACTAGCAGGGCGGCTGCAGCTACGGCTCTTAGACAAGGTGGAAGTCCGCTGGCCACTGCATCCAATTGCTTAGACATGTAGGCAACAGGTCTTTGCCATGATCCCAAGTACTGTGTCAATACTCCCACAGCCATTCTTCTTTGCTCATGTACATACAGGTAGAATGGTCGTGTGTGATCAGGTAGACCTAATGCTGGGGCACTCATCAAAGCCTTCTTCACATCTTCAAATGCCGTTTGCTGTTCTTGGGTCCATAAGAAGGGGTCGTGCTCTGTACCTTTGATAGCTGCGTACAGAGGTTTTGCCAGTATCGCGTAGCTGGGAATCCATATCCTACAGAAGCCTGCTGCCCCCAAGAATTCTCGCACTTGTCTTCTATTCTTGGGTATCGGTATTTGGCACACAGCTTCTTTTCTCTCTGGCCCCATAATTCTTTGACCTTCAGAGATATGGAATCCCAGATATTCGACAGTTGGCAAACACAACTGAGCCTTCTTTCTAGACACCTTGTATCCTGCCTTCCAGAGAATGTGTAGTAGATCGTGCGTTGCTTGCTGACAGATTTCCTTTGTAACTGCTGCTATCAACAAGTCATCTACATATTGTAACAATACACACTCTCCTGGGATGGACTCGAAATCCAGTAGATCTTGACTTAGAGCTGAACCAAATAGGGTAGGTGAATTTTTAAACCCTTGGGGCAGTCTTGTCCAAGTCATTTGGCGTTTTGAGCCCGTTACAGCGTTCTCCCATTGGAAAGCGAAAATACATTGACTTTCTGCGGCAATTCGGAGGCAAAAGAAGGCATCTTTGAGGTCTAAGACTGTAAAGTAAGTAGCCCCGCCCGGAATTAAAGCAAGCAGGTTATATGGTTTGGGTACAACTGGATGTATACTAACAACCGCATCATTGACTGCTCTCAAGTCCTGCACAGGTCGATACTCATCTGTACCGGGCTTTTGAACAGGCAGCAATGGGGTGTTCCAGGGGGAAGTACAGAATTTTAGGATACCATACCGTATGAACTTATCCAGATAGGATTGGATGTTCTTCTTAGCCTTCTGCGGGATGTGGTATTGTCTTAGGCTCACTGGATAAACCCCAAGTTTTAGTTCAATTTTTATAGGTGGAATATTGCGGGCCAGTCCTGGTGGGTTGTTCTCTGCCCAAACTCCTGGTATGTTGAATAAGGACTCATCACTCCTAGGGTTTTGGCTAGTCAACGCTGTATAAAGTCGCCACTCTTCTTCCTTTGGTACGGATAATGTCATGATACCTGAAGGTCCATTAAACTTTAAGGATGTTGTTCCATTTGGTAGGAACGTAATCTGCGCTTGTAATTTTGATAGCATATCACGTCCCAGCAATTGGACTGGACATTCAGGCATATAAAGGAATTGATGTTTTACTACGTGGCCTCCCAATGTACAGAGTCGACTTTTAAGAACCGGTTTTTCAGCACTTCTTCCAGTTGCTCCTATTACAGTAATAGTCCTTCCAGATGGAGGAGCAACTAGATTAGTCACCACTGAATGTTCAGCACCAGTGTCGATCATGAACGCACTCCTTTTTCCCCCTATTGATACATCGACCATAGGCTCCGCTCGACCAAGGGGGATGGAGCCCGGTCGGTATCAATAGTCCTCCATGACCGTGTCAGCCAATCCTACAAAGTCCCTGCCTTCTCTATCGCGGGACCTTTGCGCTGCTGGGATATACCTATCTTCCCTAACACTTCCTCTGTTCCCATTGCTCCCTCTATTACCATTACTCCCTCCGGGGCCTCCTCTACCTCTCGCTCTGCCTCTAAAGTTTCCATAACCTGTCCTAGGTCTGTCTCTCTCACACTGTTCTCTTCGAGGACACTCATTTCTCCAATGCCCTTCTTCCCTACAGTATGCGCACTGATTTCTACTTAGAGGTTCCTCATTCCATCTACTATCGCCTCTATCTGGGCCCCGTCTATCTACGCCTGCGATCGCTACCGCTAGCATGTCTGCCTTTCTACGCATCTTGCGCTCTTCCTCTTTCTTACTTTCTGTTTCCCTATTCATGTATACCTTATTCGCTACCTCCATTAGTTGGGTGATGGACATACCTGCAAACCCTTCTAACTTTTGTAGCTTGCGCTTAATATCTCCATAAGCTTGGCTGACAAAGGCGGAGTTCACCATTCGGGAATTGTCTGCGTCTTCCGGATTAAAGGGGGTATACAAGCGGTATGCCTCCAATAATCGGTCATAAAAGACACTGGGCGCTTCATCACTTTTCTGAATCACCTCAACTGTCTTCGACATATTAATAGCTTTCTTTCCTCCGGCTTTCATGCCAGCAATTATAGCGTCTCTATAGGCTCTGAGTTGAACCATGTCAGCACCATTCACATTCCAATCGGGATCGGTGTTGGGATAATGTGTTGCGGCCCATGCTGATGGATTGGCTTGGTTTAAAGTACGGGCTTTATCCTCTAGTGCTTTAATGGCCGCTTGATTAATTCTTGTCCTTTCCTCATTGTTGAATAAAGTCATTAATAACTGCTGGCAATCAGCCCATGTCGGGTTATGTGTCTGTACTATTGAGGTGAACAGATCAGTCATAGCTTGTGGTTTCTCAGTATACGAGGAATTGTGGGTCTTCCAATTTAAGAGATCGGTTGTCGTGAATGGGACATATACAAAGACTGGGTCAGCATGTGCCATTTGGCCTGCGGCATCGATATAGGCTGGCCCAGGATTCAGACGAAGAGGCATCTGATAGTGTTTTCATTGTTGGGCACCGGTCAGCTGTCGGGTCTGTATGGGGCTACGTGGAGGGGCGTCAGTCATAGGTTCCAGTCGGGGATAAATAGGGTATGGGGATATGGGAGCTTGGTTTTGGGAAAAGGTTGTAAATAAAACACTTCGAGCCGAGCTAGATGAAGCTTGACCGGAAGTCTGAAGTGGCGCCAAATCAGGATATTCGGTTTTAATGGGGGTTGGTTCTGATTCCGGAAGGGGAGATTTAGTACGAGGGGGGGTGGATCCTGTACTGGAGGAGGAAGCGGAAGTGGATGGGGGTAATGAGGGGAGGGTTGCAGGACTTCCTGCATTTGCGTCACTTCCTCTTAACGGAAAGTAAGGGGGCGGCAAAGGGATCTCGGACTCAGGGGGCGTGTCCAAAATGGGCCTAACACCAGTCCTAGTGGACAAACAAGTCCTAGCTACCATGAGGCGACATTACTCCTCGTGGCATGTCTGGAGCCATTTTGGCGAGTCATTTACGGCCTGTCTCCAACAATCAATATAAGGAAACTGGCCGTAAAGTTCAGGCCTACCCGATACAGCCACGTGTAAGCGCTGTACCAGAGTTGGATCCAAACTGCCACGTGGCGGCCATGCCGCAACCAAAGTAGGCCACTCCCTAGTACACAAAGTGACCAAACGTACAGGAGACATTTTAACCCCAAAATCACAAGTTTTGAATCCCTTTTTAAAATTCTTCACCATACAACCTAAGGGATCCGGAATCGTTGACTGCGACGCACCCATACTTAACAATGGAACGTCGTCGACAACGAATACTATACACGCGTACTATTCAACAGTCACACCCGTTTCCTCTGGCAACAGCACCACGTGGTACAGTTACCAAGTGAAACGTATACAATAACACAATAAACACTCAGGGAATTCCCGTACACACACAGCTGTTACACCAGTCACTAAATAATCAATATTATGCCCTTTGGCGTAACTATACAGTCACCCACGCTATAATTCTCTATATACGAATTACCCGTCTATAACACACCCCAGTAACATCGTCTTTTACAAATAGCGGTTACAGTACGGTTAGCGGTTAGGTCAAAGCACAAGTTAAGGTCACAATACAATTATTAGTGGTTATGGTGTTAAACATGCAATGGACGACAATGATTAGTACTTATATACAGTGTCAGTAAATATACAGGGTTATGGTACCGTGCACTATAATACAGCAACACACTATTAACACTCTCGCTAGACGGCTGAGCTCGCGCTATCTAACAAGATATACACTTTACTAAACAATCTTTATCACATTTACAATTCCCAACTAAACTATTGGCCAGTACCTTGATGGACTACCTAAAAACAATCTACATACGTTTTGGTTAGCCACACTGCCCAAGCACCACATATAGCGAGCTAGAGGACCGAATTTACACAGACGCCTCTTAGTCGATAACTATCAAAAATCTAGTGGGTTCCAAATTTACACGCCTTCCCACTTAGCCCAGATAGGTTGAGAGCTAGCGAACCGAATTTACACAGACGCCGCTTAGTCTCCCGGTCCCTCCGACCTAGCGAACAAAATATACACCCTAGAACGCTAGTCTAGACAAGACACCGGTGTCCGGCTAGGGCTATTTACACCAGAGCCCCGCCTGACTAACAAAATCAAACGGTCTGACTAAAGAGCGTTCGATCGAGCGGTGCGCCTTCGCTCCTTCCCTCCGACAGAGGGGGCAGATACACAGATTTAAACCCCTTTGGGCCTACCGCACAATCGGTATACCCCTAGTGGGTCTGCCGTCTAAAACAGCAGTTGTCTTACCTCCTCGTTCCTGAACCTGAGTTCACACTCATCGACGGGGACACCCCAGCACTTCTCACGTAGAGGCCGATGATCTCCTGGACAACAGACCAGTGGCGCCGAGACGAAGGGAGGTCCACGCAGAAGTTCAGGGGTGCAGCAGTAGAGAACGTGGGCAAAGATAGACCGTCTCACGCCTCTGCCTCTCAGCTACCGTTGAACGATGAGCTTCCCGGCCAATGCACCAAATGATACCGGCGAAACTGACGGAAGCGAAGCACAGAGAGATGGACACAGGTTTCTTCAGGAAGGAAGAGATTCTTTATTGGATCACCGATCGGGACTCAGAGGGACTAGCGTCACCAAAATACCACAAGTTCTGAGCCCCGGACAATAGTGCAGGCTCCTTATATAGGCACATAACTCCTCCCATATTAAGCTCCACCCGCACATTCTCTTGACCAATCAATACAAATAAGAATTAACTTCCTGCTTGACCGCATGGCTTGTCCAGCACAATGGAGGAGGGGGAATACTACATCCTGTATTCTTGCACATGCTCCGTACACTACTGATCGTATCTTGCCTCGTGCAACCAACTGATCGATACGTCAGCATATGCACGTACACATGCCACGTGGTAATCTCGGCCTACTAAATTTATTTTTACCGAGATTCCACCACAGATGTAGATAACAGGGATATGTCTCAGTCAGGCAGCATTACACACATGGATGTACGGTGTGATGATGATATTGTTGTACCCGCTGCTGCTTCCTTTGCTGAGTTGTCAGATACAAGTGAAGCGGTTGATGATGACGATGCGTGGATGTCACGTGGGTGCCCGCTAGAAGAGAAGAAGAACAGGGGGAAAGTTCAGATGGGGAGACAGAGAGGAGGAGGAGACGAGTTGGAAGCAGGGGGAGGTCGTCGCAAGGAGCTAGTGGCACAGTCAGACAGCATGTATCGGCACCCGGGGTCAGCCAGACAGCATGCCAATCAATGCATGCTGTTGCCACCACCAGAATGCCGTCATTGCAGAGCTCAGCAGTGTGGCATTTTTTTTGTGTGTCTGCCTCTGACAATAGCGATGCCATTTGCAACCTGTGCCAAAAGAAACTGAGTCGTGGGAAGTCCAACACCCACCTAGGTACAACTGCTTTGCGAAGGCACATGATCACACATCACAAACGCCTATGGGATCAACACATGAGTACAAGCAGCACACAAACTCAAAGCCGCCATCCTCCTCCTGGTCCAACATCTTCAGCCACGTCAACCACTGCTGTCCTCTTTGCCCCCTCTCAACCATCCGCCACTCCGTCTCTCGCCTTGAGCAGTTCCTGCTCATCTGCCCACAGTCAGGTTTCTGTCAAGGACATGTTTGAGCGTAAGAAGCCAATGTCACAAAGTCACCCCCTTGCCCAGCGTCTGACAGCTGGCTTGTCTGAACTCTTAGCCCGCCAGCTTTTACCATACAAGCTGGTGGAGTCTGAGGTGTTCCAAAAATTTGTAGCTATTGGGACACCGCAGTGGAAGGTACCCGGCCGAAATTTCTTTGCACAAAAGGCAATCGCCAACCTGTACTCGATTGTGCAAAAGGAAGTAATGGCATGTCTGGCACACAGTGTTGGGGCAAGGGTCCATCTGACCACTGATACCTGGTCTGCAAAGCATGGTCAGGGCAGGTATATCACCTACACTGCGCATTGGGTATACCTGCTGACGGCTGCCAAGCATGGAATGCGTGGCTCTACAGAGGAGTTGGTGACACCGCCACGACTTGCAGGCAGGCCTGCTGCCACCTCCTCTACTCCTCCTACTCCATCCTCTTCCATAACCTCCTCGGCTGAGTCCTCTTCTGCTGCTGCGTCTTGCTCCACATCAACGGCACCCCCCCAGTTCCCCAGGTTCTATTCCACATCCCGGATACGGCAGTGTCATGCCGTCTTGGGGTTGACTTGCCTGAAAGCAGAGAGTCACACCAGACCAGCACTCCTGTCCGCCCTGAACGCACAGGTGGATCAGTGGCTGACTCCGCACTAACTGGAGATCGGCAAAGTGGTTTGTGACAACGGAAGAAATTTGTTGGTGGCATTGAATTTGGGCAAGTTGACACATGTGCCGTGCATGGCACATGTGAGTAATCTGATTGTACAATGCTTTGTGCATAAGTACCCAGGCTTACAGGATGTCCTGAAGCAGGCCAGGAAGGTGTGTGGCCATTTCAGGCGTTCCTACACAGCCATGGCGCACTTTTCAGATATCCAGCGGCGAAACAACATGCCAGTGAGGCGCTTGATTTGTGACAGCCTGATACGTTGGAATTCAACACTCCTACTGTTCGACCGCCTGCTCCAACAAGAAAAAGCCGTTAACGAGTATTTGTATGACCAGGGTGCTAGGACAGCCTTTGCGGAGCTGCGATTTTTTTTTGCCACATTACTGGACGCTCATGCGCAATGCGTCCTTCTGAGGAGGTGACAAACCTAGTCAGTCGCACCGAAGGCACCATCAGCGACATCATACCATTTGTTTTCTTCCTGGAGCATGCCCTGCGAAGAGTGCTGGGTCAGGCCGTAGATGAGCGTGAAGAGGAAGAGTTGTGGTCACCATCACCACCAGAAACAGCCTTATCAGCATCGCTTGCTGGACCTGCGGCAAAGCTGGAAGAGGATTGTGAGGAAGAGGAGTCAGAGGAGGAATGTGGCTTTGAGGAGGAGGAGGAAGAAATCGTATGACCACAACAGGCATCACAGGGTGCTCCTTGTCACCTATTTGGTACCCGTGGTGTTGTATGTGGCTGGGGGGAAGAACATACCTTCAGTGAGATCACTGAGGACGAGGAACGGGACATGAGTAGCTCGGCATCCAACCTTGTGCAAATGGGGTTTTTCATGCTTTCGTGCCTGTTGAGGGACCCTCGTATAAAAAGGCTGAAGGAGAACGACTTGTACTGGGTGTCCACGCTACTAGACCCCCAGTATAAGCAGAAAGTGCCTGAAATGTTACCGAATTAGCGCTAGTCGGAAAGGATGCAGCAGTTCCAAAATAAATTAAAAAGTATGCTTTACACAGCGTATAAGGGTGATGTCACAGCACAACGGGAATCTAACAGGGGAAGAGGTGAAAGTAATCCTCCTCCTCCCACGACTGCGCCGGCAAGGACAGGACGCTTTACAGACGTGTTGTTGATGGAGGACATGTGGACCCCTTCGGGGTCCACCCTCAGAAAACGACTCGACCGACAGGTAGCAGACTAGCAGATATCTGCCTTAACTGCAGATATCGACACTCTGAGGAGCGATGAACCCCTTGACTACTGGGTGTGCAGGCTTGACCTGTGGCTTGAGCTATCCCAATTTGCGATAGAACTTCTGGCCTGCCCCGCTTCAAGTGTCCTGTCAGAAAGGACCTTCAGTGCAGCAGGAAGTATTGTCACTGAGAAGAGAAGTAGCCTAGGTCAAAAAAGTCTAGATTACCTCACGTTTATTAAGATGAATGAGGGATGGATCCCGAAGGGACTGACAGTGGGCGAAACAGTGGACTAAAAAAGGCCTGATGAGGGGGACTACTTAACACACCACTCCTATCTGGTGGCACATTAGATTACACGCGCAATGCCCCAAATTTGAAGTAGAAGGACCAACCAAGCATCTTTTTCCATCTCCCGGTTCCTAAAATCGATGCCATATACAAGTCCCCTGATAGGGGACGTAACAGGGATTAAACTGATAAGAATAGTACTACTTAACACACCACTCCTATCTGGTGGCACATTAGATTGCACACGCAGTGCCCCAAATTTGAAGTAGGAGGACCGACCAAGCATCTTTTTCCATCTCCCGGTTCCTAAAATCGATGCCATATACACGTCCCCTGATAGGGGACGTATCAGGGATTAAACTGATAGGAATAGTACTACTTAACACACCTTATAATAACGCAGAGAGAGGCAATGCAGAGAGAGGAGTCTGAAGAAGAGGAGTCAGAGGAGGAAGGTGGCTTTGAGGAGGTGGAAGATCAAACACAGCAGGCGTCCCAAGGGGCTTGTTGTCACCTTTCGGGGACCCTTGGTGTTGTACGTGGCTGGGTGGAGGAAGAGACCTTCAATTACATCAGTGAGGACAAGGAACAGGACATGGCTAGCTTGGTATCCAACCTTGTGCAAATGGGGAGTTTGCAGTTGTGCAAATGGATTGTTTGCGTTTTTTTGCGGTGCGTTAAACAAGGAGTTTGGTCTGTCACTGTGAAGCGGGCGTAACCCTTACACTACCTGATTGATACAACATCATACCTGATGTTTTAAAGCATGTTATTCCAAACAATTTAGGAATGTTAGGTGATTTATGCCCTTTATGGATTAAAACCAGACTCTGCATCAACTGTGTAATTTTCCATGGGAGTTTTGCCATGGATCCCCCTCCGGCATGCCACAGTCCAGCTGTTAGTCCCCTTGAAACAACTTTTCCATCACTATTGTGGCCAGAAAGAGTCCCTGTGGGTTTTAAAATTCGCCTGCCTATTGAAGTCTATGGTGGTTTGCCCGGTTCGCCCGTTCGCGAACATTTGCGGAAGTTCGCGTTCGCCGCTCGTGAACGGAAAATTTTATGTTCGCCACATCACTATTTGCTAGCATTATGGCTGTAAGATTATTATGGGAGATGTAGTGCAAAGCATCTGGGGTTCCCGAGGGTTTCCTACACCTGGCTTAGCAGATGAGCAACAGATGACAGAGAAATGTGGAATACTATAGAGGTATGAGAGGAAGGTGGGGGCGAGGTTGTTGACTGCACACAAGAAATAAAATACAAGTATGCAAATACTCTATGCTACTAGAAACATTGTATATCACTATATTATTTCACCTTTCCATGCTTGATAAATAGCTAATAGTGACATTTAAAATTGAATGAAACAACGCATGTTTTCTTGCAAAATTATTTTATTGTCAATAGATGTATTCATACGTATAAAATGTACTGAAGTACTGCATCAAACCCCTTTATGAATTTCAGTAAAGGCTCATGGAGTAGCATATTGAATTCAAACTGCAGACAGGATATTATGACTTTTGAAATATATAATTAGTATTTATAGAAATGTGAAGTTTGTGTGCATTAGGGACTTAGACATTGCTGTTCTGCAGCAGCGACTGTAACATTTTATTGAAAGCAAACTTTATGCTCATCTTATTAACAATCCTTCAACTTCCATCGAGACTGTGATGCATTGTTCGGCTAATCATGGATTTAGTGCTGAAAAGTAGTTAGCGATATAGAGAGCAGGAGAATAGAAAATGACATTTCCGACAACCATCTCAACAACACGATGGATTGTTCAGTCATAAAAGAAAATATGTATTATTTTGCTTACAATGCTGCAGTATCTGAATATCATGTGCATTCAAGTGTTCGAAATAAAGAAATAACCAAGGCCACTTCAATCTGGTCTATAAAACATAAGCTGACATTTATAATCACCAAAGCCAGCCAACGCTTCCCTCTGATGATCCAGAAAACACCGTAACTAGATCTGATAATAAGATAACATTAGAATCTAGAAGTTATATGATCTACAAAAAGATCTGCTTGTCTGTCTGTTTATTCTTCTACAATGTAAAAGTATACAATTTATAAAAGTAATATTTAATAATATATTGTCACTGTACTCGTGTAACCTACTGCTACCAACATGTGAGTGATTGATTGCATTCCGAATGCTTGCTACACAATATTTTTAGTTAATTGGAGGTTATTAATAAAATTGTAATTAACACACAATGGAAATTTGTACATGCAGTAGAGTGTACTTAATTATTATACTTTAGTTATAGAGCGATTTCACAGCTCTGTGTATGGGTACAATTGGTACAAGTAAAAAGACAAAGGTTAAAATACATCTGAGACCATACAAAATTTGACAAGAAAATACAGGAGGAGTTTAGGTTCCTATGCCCGTGGGAGCTTACAATCTAGATGCTAGAAGGAATGAACGACAGGATGTGGGGATTGCCAGTGTGGGAATGATGTTAATACAGAGTGAGATGAGGGCATTTATTGGTTAAGTCGTAAGCGTTAGTTACCGAGTTGAGAGGTAGGCTTCTCCCAACATAAAATGTTTGTTCATCATGTGTAAAATCTGATTGCATTTTAGAAATGGAAATTGAATTGTGACAAGAAAATCCCACCAAGTACTCAGCTTTATACCAAATGGAGTGCATTTTGAGGCCAGAAATCATTTAGTTTAGATATAAATTGTAAGAACAAAACTACTTTAAATGACCTATATTAGTAAATTTATCTGAGGAGTAAGTCACACCTTGTGGCCATACTGCCATATAAGACCACCATTGCAACAAAATACCCCAGCATTGGTGGGTCATACAATAATCTCAACATGGGAGATAAATATGGTAACTACTACTAATGCTTACAGCTTAAAGTGCATCAAGAGGAGCTCCTCAAATATATGCTTTCCTGTGGTCACTTCCAATCGGGCACCGAGAGTGTAAAGACGGGAAGCTAAGCTCAAAAGTAATCTGGTCAGGACTCCACATCTTCTCTGAAACACACATCATAGATCTCAGTGTTATAATCTCGTGCATGCACATAAGTAGATCACTGACACAGCTTCTAACAATTGAAGCCCCAGGAGCAGCAGAGAGAAGGTGGTTATGCCAGCAGAAGTGTCAGAGTGTATCCTGAGATAACGTATACCGGTGGCCGGGCTTTACGTATGTAAACAGAGATTAGTCAGGGACAAGTCAGATACAGGGAAACCGGAAATAGTAAGTAACAACAGCTGAGTCAAGGATTACAAAAAGGACAGTCAAAAATAGCCAAGATCAGAACCAGAATAATCAGTAAGGATAATAAAGCGCTGTTGGGAATTATAAAGAACCATAATAGTGCATAGAACCAAGCCCTAAGTATCTATTTATAGTGTAATTTATTAATCAGGTAACTATGCCTTTAAAACACGCAGGAACGTCGATTTTGACACCATGACATCATCAACGTGACATAATCAACGTCATGACGACAGCACGCATCACATCATGAAAGTGGACAGAACCATAGCGGCCACCATTCAGACCTCTAGGGAGAGTGGAAGAGAGGTCACAGGTAGGTAGAAGATAATCAAGAGGGAGTGCCTCAGGAGCCTGGATACAAAATATTCTGACAAGAGGAAAGTTTCAGGTAAGTATAATTCCCTCCAGCAGCACCCTCGATCAGCACATGCTGAGTGGGAATGCCATCATATCAATGCTGTGAGGGCCATTTCATTTTTACGTTTACATTTTTTGAGAACTTAGTAAATATCAACAGACATCATTGAGTATTATTGTTTTTTTCTAAGTGTTTGCAAGTACTTATATCAAATCCAAATGTAAAAATAACCTTACAGACACAGTTATATGGAAGACAAATTCCCCATCAGAAATATATTTATTTAATTGATGCTCTGCGCTGGTGAAATTGCTTGCAAATTACAGATTTATAGTGATACTTTCCTAGAGATTACTTTCTCCTCCTCCAGCATGACCTACAGCTATAGTAGCTGCACCCACCGCTGCACTGCTGAGAAGGATGGGCACGGCATATTTAATGAATGGAACGCTTACAGTTGTAGGAAGCGGCTGCATCACTTGGGGATAACGGGAATATATACAGCCATTTGGGGGTCTGTAGTTGTTGATGGAAAGAATAACAATGGATCTAGAAAAAGAAAGCAAGTTGGAACATTAGAGAAATAAAATTTAGGAAAGGATATGATGAGAAAGATTTGGAACCAAAAAACAAAAAGTATTCTATGTGGATTTAAATGTATACCTTTAATGGTTACATTAAGCGCCATGATGTACTATTACAGAATCCCAAATGAGCTATTATCCATGCATTTATAGCTGGAAAAACGGTATATATAATGCGTAAGACTGAGCGTTCAAGGAACCTGCATATTAAATAGCCTGAGATGCTTCATTAAGTGTTTTTCATACATAGCATAAATTCATGCTTCTGGTCCCATGTGGGAGTAAAAGACCCAACTGAAATATCAATTTATTCTATGTATGAAAAACACTTAATAAAGCATCTCTTGCTATTTAAAGGACCACTATAGAGCCAGGAAAACATACTTGTTTTCCTGGCACTATAGTGCCCTGACGGTGCCCCCACCCTCAGGGTCCCACCCCCGTGGCGCTGAAGGGAGAGGAAGGGGTTAATCCCTTACCTTTATTCCAGCGCCGGGCTCCCTCGGCGCTGGGACTCTCCTCCCTCTTCTGACGTCTCTGGCTGAATGCATAGGCGCGGCAAGAGCCGCTCACACATTTAGCCAGTCTAATGCTTTCCTATGGAAGCTGGCGTCTTCTCACTGTGAAAATCACAGTGAGAAGCGCGGAAGCGTCTCTAGAGGCTGTCAATGAGACAGCCACTAGAGGCTGGATTAACCCTAAAGTAAACATAGCCGTTTCTCTAAAACTGCTATGTTTACAGCAAAAAGGGTTAAACCTAGCTGGACCTGGCACCCAGACCACTTCATTAAGCTGAAGTGGTCTGGGTGCCTGTAGTGGTCCTTTAATATGCAAGTCCCCTGAGTGTTCACTGTTCATTATTCTGTCTTGCTATAAAGGTAAAGCATTAGATGGAGTGACCTGCAATGAATTTATTATGGGATATCATAAACATGATGTATGGCATTATTTTATCGTAACACGATACAGATCTGCAAATACATGATTGCTTTGTCAAAAACTGCTGTGTGGAAATCTTCGTTTTTAAAGTTTTAAAGTTAAAAAAGTTGTTTGTTTTTTAAAGAGTTTATAATAGTCCAAAAATATAATAAAGTGGGGGGAAAGCACAACATGGCCAAAGTATATACTGGATTTAGCTTTAATAATTCCAGCAGATTTATCAAGGAATGCTTCACTTTCATATTCACGTCAGCCCAAGGCAATCTCTGCACAGAAAGTATCGGATCATGGTTTATCTGAATAATGGAACAAGTGAACAACACAATTTGTCAATGTGCATTAGGTATGAACCGTCCCTATATAGTTTGTTTACTCTTACTTATTTTTATAAGGATGTAAAAGGATTGTTGATTCCTTTTGGATTTGCATTTGCTAAAAAAGTATTGCAGTGTATCAATGCACATAACTCTGAACGTGAATTATCGCACTATAAAATCATTATATTTTTATAGAGCTACGCCTGCGGTGAACAGCCTGTAGGGAAATCGGAATCTTAGAGTTCAAGCCATAATGTACATAATTTAAACCCTTAACACTCCTATGAAAGGAACTTCATAGGATATAAGATATCGAAACTTAATCTCCTTTCAGATCAAATGCAGTGTTTACAATGCAGCCTAGGGATTCCTCCATTGGTCATTCCTCAGATGGCTGCTAGAGGTGCCTTCTGGGGCAGTGCTGCATAATGTGACATTCAGTGTCTCCACTCTCTGCACTTAGACACTGAACTTCCCTCATAGAGATGAATTGATTCAATGTATCTCTATGAGGAAATGCTGATTGGCCAAGGCTGTGTTTCACTTGTGCTGGCCCTATATCTGCTTCCTATGTGAAAGCATTGTGATTGGCTCAGAACACCTCTTCTAATGATGTCAGCCAAGGAGGCATATCAGGGGCAGATCCAGCACTAGCAGACTGGAATAAAGGTAAGAATTTATTATATTTAGGGGGAAGGGGAGTTCAGGGAGCTAGATGGTGTTTTAATACTATAGGGGCAGGAATAAATGTTTATGTTACTGACTTTTGGGCGCAAGAGCAGGGGGGCGCAAAAATCCTCATGGACTCGGATCTTTAAACTCACCTCCTCCCTGCAGCAGCAGCCAGCAGCCAGTGGAGTTGGCCGGCTTCTCCTGATGATGTCAGGAGGAGGGAGCGTGTATTCCACTGCTCTTGTCCCAAACCGCTGGGGAGTCTGGGAGAAAAGCTGTGGAAGTCACATCCCCTACTCCTGACATCATCAGAAGGGGCTAGCCGTCTTCCCAGGCTGCGTGTGTCCTGCCTCCAGCTTCTGTTCCACTCCTCCCTGGCCCAAGGTAAGGAATATACTTTTTATTTTTGTTTTAAATCCATTTACCCCTCTACAGCACCTATGCCCCCACAACAGCCCCTGCCCCCCTCAACAGCTCATGCCTCCCCACACAGACCCTGTGGCCTCACCACAGTTCCTGCCTCCCCCTAAGCCCCTGTGCCCCCCTCTCCCAGCTTCTGTCCTCTCGTTTAGCCCCTGTGCCCCCCACCACAGCCCCTGTGCCCTCCACCAATGCCCATGTGCACCATCTCTCAGCCCCATCCCCCCACCACAGCCCCTGTCCCCTTTCTCAGCCCCTGTGCCCCCACCACTGTTCCTGCCTTCCCCCACAGATGTAAAAGTGTACTTTAGCATATTTTATTATTTTTTTATTTTACAAAAAGCAAATAGCATATTTTTATTAATAAAAGTCAATATTAAAGTAAAACATTGTGAATGAAGTCAAAACATTGTGTCTGGTAAAAACATTGTGTCTGATATAATGAGCAAGAGGTCCGGACCTCTGTGGGCGCTGCAGTGGGAGATGTGTGTCCACTCGGGAGACCTTCATTTGGTGCTGTACGTGTATAGTACACTGAGTGCTGTGTGTTCAAAGTAATACCTTGCATTGGGTGCTTTGTGTGTCCATCAACATGCCTGTAATGAATGCTGCTCTGCCAAGGAATACCCTTCATTGGGTGCTGTCCTGCACCAAGTACTGTCTGTGCCAATGAGGGTACCCTGCAATGGGTGCCCCTGCAATGTCTGTGCACAGGAATACCTTGCACTGGGTGATGTTTGTGCCCATCAGGGAGCCCTGCACTAGGCGCTGTCTGTACCAGTGAGCTAGCTCTGCAATGGGTTCTGTCTGTACCAGTGAGGGTGCTCTGCAATGGGTGCTGTTTGTGCCAGTGAGATAGCTCTGCAATGGGTGCTGTCTGTACCAGTGAGGGTGCTCTGCAATGGGTGCTGTTTGTGCCAGTGAGGTAGCTCTGCAATGGATGCTGGCTGCACCAACAAGGGTGCTATACAATGGGTGAGCACTATAATAACAATGCAATTTTTTTTAAATACTCTATAATACACATGAACAAAACGGTAAATAATAAAATACCCTAAAATACACTTCTACCCCCTCAGCCCCATGTTCCCTATCACTCAGCCCCTGTGCCAGTGGCATCCCAAGTTGGGAGCGTGCATTATGGGGGGGGTGACACCACTGACACTACGCAGGGCCGGCGCGTCCATAAAGTGGCACAAGCTCGGGGGGCTTTAAGATTGGAGTGACCGGCAGGAGTTGGGCGCACTCAGTGTAGTGTGGCCGGGCGGCTCGGACCACGGTACAGGAACTTCTGTTTCCTGTACCCGGGCGGACTGAATGGAAGTGCTCACGGAGAGAGCACTTCCTGTCATTCCGGCCAGGTACAGGAAACTAAAGCTCCTGTACCATGGTCTGCTCCGCCTGGCCACACTACCAGAAAGGTAAGAGACATACCGGGGATGGAGGAAAGAAACACTATGGGACGGGGAGGAGTGGGGGTGAGAAAAAAACACTATGGGACAGGGGAGGTGGGGAAAGAACACTATGGGACAGTGAGGGGTGGGAGGAAAGAATACTATGGGACAGGGGAGGGGGAAGGAAAGAACACTATGAGACGGGGAGGGGGCAGAAAAGAACACTATGGGACAGGGGAGGGGGGAAGGAAAGAACACTATGGGACAGGGGGAGACAGTATGGGGGGAGAAAGGAACATCCACAGCCCCTGTCCCTCTCTCTCAGCCCTTGTCCCCTCTCTCAGCCTCTGTTCACCCTCTTTCAGCCCCTATGCCCCCTCTCAGCCCCTGTGCCCCCTTTCAGCCCCTGTGCCCCACACCACAGCCCCCACCCCCTCACAACCACAGCCCCCGCCCCCAGACCACAATCCCTGGCCTCTCTCACAGTCCTTGTACCCCCACCAAAGCTCCTGTCCCCATCACAGCCCTTGTGCCCCCACCAAAGCCCCTGTGCCCCCCACCAAAGATTCTGTTACCCCCACCACAGCCCTTTTGCCCCCCTATAGCCCACATGCACCCCTCTACAGCCAGTGGCAGATCCAGAGCCTGATCTAAGCCTGATCTTATTTAAATAAATAATCCAGGCACAATAACCACTACAGCTGTGTGTAGTAGTTATGGTGCCAGTAGTGCCAGGATCCCATCCCAGAGTAAGTAGTCAAATCGTTTAAGAACAGTTTGACAACTTACCTGGGGTCTGCTGGGACATAGGGCATAGGAGCAGTGGTATGTGTGAGGGGTGAAGTGTGTGTGTGAAAGTTGCAGTGTCTGTGTGTGTGTGTGTGTGTGTGTGTGTGTGTGTGAGAGAGAGAGCGGTGAAGTGCGTGAGGGTGGCAGTGTATGTCAGGGTTGCAGTGTGTGTGTTAGGGGGCAGTGTATGTGTGGGGCAGTGTGTGTGTGAGAGTTTAAGTGTGTGTGTGAGGCTTGCAGTGTATGTGTGTTTGGGGCAGTGTGTGTATGGGGTCAATGTATGTGTGTGGCGGGCATTGTGTGTATGGGGGGCACTGTATGTGGGGAAATGTGTGTATTTGTGGCAATGTGTGTATGGGTGGCAGTGTGTGTCTGTGTGGGGCACTGTATGTATATGTGGGGCAGTGTGTGTATAAGGGGGTTGTGTGTGGGGGGGGGGCAATGTGTGTATGGGGGGCAGCAGTGTTTGTGAGGCACTATATGTGTCTGTGGGGCAATGTGTGTATGGGGATCTGTTTGTGTGGGGGAGCAATGTGTGGGGGGGCAATGTGTCTATGGGTGTGCAGTGTGTGTGTGTGTGAGGGATATAGGGCATAGGAGCAGTGGTATGTGTGAGGGGTGAAGTGTGTGTGAAAGTTGCAGTGTGTGTGTGTGTGTGCGGTGAAGTGCGTGAGGGTGGCAGTGTATGTCAGGGTTGCAGTGTGTGTGTTAGGGGGCACTGTGTGTGTGTGGGGGGCAGTGTGTGTATGGGGGCACTGTATGTGTGTGGGGGGTAGTGTGTGTATGGGGGGCACTGTATGTGTGTGGGGGGCATTGTGTGCATGGGGGCAATGTATGTGTGTTTGGGGCAGTGTGTGTATGGGGTGCACTGTATGTGTGGCAATATGTGTATGTGTGGCAATGTGTGTATGGGTGGCAGTGTGTCTATGGAGGGGCAGTGTGTGTGTATGGGGCACTGTATGTATGTGTGGAGCAGTGTGTGGGGGGGCAATGTGTGTATGGGGAGCAGCAGTGTGTGTGGGGCACTGTATGTGTCTGTGGGGCAATGTGTGTATGGGGGGCTGTGTATGTGTGGGGCAATAAGTGTGGGGGCAATGTGTCTATGATTGTGCAGTGTGTGTGTGTGTGAGGGATATAGGGCATAGGAGCAGTGGTATGTGTGAGGAGTGAAGTGTGTGAGGGTGGCAGTGTATGTCAGGGTTGCAGTGTGTGTTAGGGGGCACTGTATGTGTGTGTGTGGGGGGGCAGTGTGTGTATGGGGGACACTGTATGTGTGTGGAGCAGTGTGGGTACGGGGGCACTGTATGTGTGTGTGGGGCATTGTGTGTATGGGGGCACTGTATGTGTGTTTGGGGCAGTGTGTGTATGGGGGCACTATATGTGTATGTGGGGCAGTGTGTGTATGGGGGGCACTGTATGTGTATGTGGGGCAATGTGTGTATGTGTGCCAATGTGTGTATGGGTGGCAGTGTGTGTATGGAGGGGCAGTGTGTGTGTATGGGGCACTGTATGTATGTGTGGAGCAGTGTGTGGGGGGGCAATGTGTGTATGGGGGCAGCAGGGTGTTTGAGGCACTGTATGTGTCTGTGGGGCAATGTGTGTATGGGGGGCTGTGTATGTGTGGGGCAATGTGTGTGGGGCAATGTGTCTATGATTGTGCAGTGTGTGTGTGTGTGAGGGATATAGGGCATAGGAGCAGTGGTATGTGTGAGGGGTGAAGTGTGTGTGAAAGTTGCAGTATGTGTGTGTGTGTGTGTGTGTGTGTGCGGTGAAGTGTGTGAGGGTGGCAGTGTATGTCAGGGTTGCAGTGTGTTAGGGGGCACTGTATGTGTGTGTGTGTGGGGCAGTGTGTGTATGGGGGCACTGTATGTGTGTGTGGGGCAGTGTGTGTACGGGGGCACTGTATGTGTGTTTGGGGCAGTGTGTGTATGGGGGCACTATATGTGTATGGGGGGCACTGTATGTGTATGTGGGGCAATGTGTGTATGGGGGCACTGTATGTGTGTTTGGGGCAGTGTGTGTATGGGGGCACTATATGTGTATGGGGGCACTGTATGTGTATGTGGGGCAATGTGTGTATGTTTGGCAATGGGTGTATGGGTGGCAGTGTGTGTATGGGGGGCAGTGTGTGTGCATGGGGCACTGTATGTATGTGTGGGGGGTTGTGTGTGGGGGCAATGTGTGTATGGGGTGGCAGTGTTTGTGGGGCAGTGCAAGAGAAGGACCTGGAGGAGCTGCAGGCTGAGCTCCCGGGTCCTCTCCCTCCCTCCCTCCCGGCTGCTAGGATAGTGCCTGCGGACCGGGGATCACTGATATCCCTCCCCGGTCCGCAGGCACATTGCTGGGCTGGCACTTGGACAGCATTAGCCGGCAGGGGAGAATCTCGGGGGGGGGGGCAATTGCCCCCTAGTTCTGCCACTGTCTACAGCACCTGTGTTGCCACCAAGTCTTCTGACCCCCTCTACAGCACCTGTACCCCAAACCACAGCTCCTGCCCCTCTCTACAGCACCTGTACCCCCACCAAGGCCCCCTCTGCAGCTCATGCCCCAGTGTGTGCATGGGGGCACTATATGTGTATGGGGGGCACTGTATGTGTATGTGTGGCAATGTGTGTATGTGTGGCAATGTGTGTATGGGTGGCAGTGTGTGTATGGGGGGCAGTGTGTGTGTATGGGGCACTGTATGTATGTGTGGGGGGTTGTGTGTGGGGGGGCAATGTGTGTATGGGTGGGGGGGCAGCAGTGTGTGTGGGGCACTATATGTGTCTGTGGGGCAATGTGTGTATGTGGGGCTGTGTATATGTGGGGCAATGTGTATGGGGGGCAGCAGAGTGTGTGGGGCACTATATGTGTCTGTGGGGCAATGTGTGTATGGGTGGCAGTGTTTGTGGGGCAGTGTGTGTATGGGGGGCAGTGTTTGTATGGGGTGGCAGTGTTTGTGGGGCAGTGTATGTATGGGGGCAGTGTTTGTACAGGGGACAGTGTTTGTATGGGGGCAGTGTTTGTGGGGTAGTGTTTGTATGGGGGTAGTGTTTGTATGGGGGGGCAGAGAGTAGAAAGGCATTTTTATCATTTTTTTTATTTTATTTATTTAATAAAAATAAATATATTAATGTCCCCCCTCCCTTCTTACCTTTACTGAGGGAGGAGGGGGGACATTTCTTGATTCCTGGTGGTCCGGTGGGAATTCTCTGGTGGTCCAGTGGTGAGAGTGAACTCTAGCCTGCAGCTGCAGGGCTCGAGTTCACTCTCGTGAGATCTGGAGCGTTGCCCTGGTAACTGCGGCAACGCTCCGTACTCGCAAGAGAAGTACCTGGAGGAGCTGCAGGGTAAGCTCCCGGGTCCTCTCCCTCACGGCTGCTAGGATAGTGCCTGCGGACCGGGGATCACTGATATCCCTCCCCGGTCCGCAGGCACATTGCTGGGCTGGCACTTGGACAGCATTAGCCAGCAGGGAGAATCTCGGGGGGGGGGGGCAATTGCCCCCTAGTTCCGCCACTGTCTACAGCACCTGTGTCGCCACCAAGTCTTCTGACCCCCTCTACAGCACCTGTACCCCAACCACGGCTCCTGCCCCTCTCTACAGCACCTGTACCCCCACCATGGCCCCCTCTGCAGCTCATGTGCCCCCCTCTACAGCCCCTGTCCCCTCTATGTGGCATGGGAGGAAAAAGACACACAATGGGCCCTGGGGTGGAGGAACAAAAAACTGACTGAGGGGAGAGAGCCAGAGAATGGGGCTGGGGGTTGTAAGAGACACACAGGTGAAGGTGCATTGAAGGCATAATAAAGAGGAGATACAAAACGCTAAAGAGGGTAAGAAATTCAAAAGGGGGGCCTACGAAACACACAGGTGAAGACACTTTTTTTAAGGGAGGGGAGCGACAAAATGCATCTTTGCCTGTGTAGCCAAAAATCCTTGCACCAGCCCTGCTTGTAACTCAGCATGATTTACAGCCGTGATAAGAAACTGCTTTGACTTTAACCTCTCTCATGATCCTAGGATTACTGTGCTATTTGTGAAGCAGAAGGACGTATGGGAAGCTAGTGAAGGCTGGATTTATTTGGAAGAGATTTTAGAAGTGTATGTCATTTCAACTTGTTTTGCTTCGGTTACTCAGTGGATTATTGCAAACAATATGCCTGTCTGTCTGTCTATTTATATAAATATATCAGATAGATTGTGGTGAGACCAAACACAAAGCTAATTTGCAATGGGTGCTAATTTAAACACAGCTTTTTTTTAAGCCATAGCATGGATTGTGATCCAAAAGGACCAGTGACCAAAAACCAGCCATTGACTGTACAATTTGGGCTTTTTGGGTCTCATAGTATTGGCGCCAGTTCTGGTGTGGAAAGTGAAGTCTGTCTGAGAATGTATTACTAAGTACCAGAAAGACTATGATTGAGACCAAAAACAGTAAAACTCCATAAAGTAAATACAAAGAAATTCCCAGAAAAGCGCTTAAACACAAGGCTGGAAAGATGAAGGGTGCGTCTGGATTCCAGCGACAGCCAGTTTAGCTCTTTTAATATGTCACAATGGTGGGTCCTGTAATTACATTGTAGCACAAATTGGCAGAACGAGTTATACAATGTATTAAGTTTATTAAGGTGGGTTTGCAATGAAGATGCATATACTACATCCCTATAATCAATGATTGGCGCCAGCATTTGCTGTACAATGTTTTCCTTTACTGTAGGGCTTGGGCTAGATTTGCTCCTGCACAGGGCACCTAGTTTTGGATAAAGTTTAGATGCAAGCTTTTCTATGTGGAGGCCAAAAGATAGATTGGGGTCTAACATCAAACCCAAGTATTTGAAAGAGTGGATTGCAGTCAGTGTGCTATTTGATTTTATTTTGATGCATAGATGGGAATTTTGTAATTTGTGTAATTTAGGTACTGTTCCAAAGATCATTGTGACAGTTTTGTCAGTGTTTAGGAAGAGTTTGTTTTTTGCGATCCACTTTTCTACCTCTGTGAACTGGTCTTGGAGCACAACCTCAAACTGCGGTAGATTGGATTTGCTTGCATAGATTACTGTGTTGTCTGTGTACATGTGTACATTTGAGGATTTGCAGACATTAGGCAGATCATTTATAAATAATGTGAATAGTAGGGGGCAGAGAATGGAACCTTGGGGAACACCACACGTGACTGGGAGAGGGAGGGAGTCGCTGTCAGAAATGGACACATATTGTGATCGATCCGATACTTATGATCGAAACCAGGTTAGCGGACGATCACCAATACCTGAGTTTTTTAGTTTGTGCAGTAGAATGTTGTGGTCTAATGTGTCAAAGGCCTTTGCATAATCAAGGAAAATAGCTCCAGTTAGGTCTCCTTGTTCCATGCCAGTTTGGATGTAATTGCAAATTTTTAAGAGGGCAGTTGTAGTGGAGTGATTCGGGCGAAAACCTGATTGATCAGGGGTCAGATATTTAGATTGTTGGATTGTTGGTAATACTTTCTAAGATTTTTGACAATACTGGGAGCAATGATATTGAGCGATAGTAACCAAAGTAATGTCACCGATTTTATGGATAGGCAATACTCTTACAGTCTTCCAAAGTTTGGGTATGTATCCAGACACAAAGGATTTGTTAATTAGGGTTGTGACAGGTTTAGCAATTGAGCTTCAACAACATTGCTGGAATTTGATCAGGTGCAGATTGTTTTTTTAATTTTTAGATTATTAAAGTGTTTGTAAAATTGAACTTGTCTCTATTGGGTCTTTGCAAAATTAGTGGGGCCTGATCCACATATATAGTTTCATGATGTGTGTCAATTTTTAGCTTGGCAATCAGGCTGGTGGAGCATGTAACAAAATAATTGTTAAAGGCATTTGCTACTTCTATAGGAAGTTGCAGGATTTGGTTGTCCAATTTGACAGTGGAGAGTTGGGAGTGGATTGGGGAAGTTTGTAAGTTATTTATGACTTTCCTAAACGTTTCTAGGGTTTGAGATGTTATTGTTCAGATTTTCACAGAAATATTAGGCCTCAGACAATTTGGTTTGTTTAGATATTTCCCCATGATTTATATGTACAGTTATTGTTCATAGAGCCAGTACGCTTGAACTTTGAAAACAATGAGTCCAGGAACTGGTACATTTGAATAAGGTCAACTGTGATCCAGGTCACATGTGCCCCTTTTACTCTCACCTTACGCAGCAGGGCATGCAAATTCCAAACTTGTAGGAGTTCAGACTAAAAGAATTAAACTGCACAGTCTAGATCTGGGATTAGGTTTAATCTGTGCCATGGGAGGTTCTTGATGTCATTTAGAAAGGATTCAAGATTAAATTTTTTGAAGGACTTGGTGATTTTAACCTTGGCAGAGGATTTTAGCCTTTATTTTGCGCACACAGTACACTAAACAGTGATCACTGAAACTGTTATGGAGAACATCTGCCTCCTGGATTCTATCAGGAGAAGTTGAGAGAATCCAATCGAGGACGATATGGTTATGGCTTTTAATGTTAATGCGAGTTGGGTAGGAGATTAATTGCTTTAGCTGCAAAGTATTAAACAGCGAGCAAGAACTATTATTTTTAGGATTCAGCTAATCAATATTAACCCCTTAAGGACACATGACGGAAATATTTCGTCATGATTCCCCTTTATTCCAGAAGTTGTGTCCTTAAGGGGTTAAAATCTCCAAAGACCAACAGTTAACTTTTGGGGTTTTGAGCTATGGTTTCACTAAGGAGATGGGCTATGTCAGAAAGGAAATGCACAGGGGAGCTATGTGGGCAGTAGATTCCTGCAACAATTATTGATTTACTGCACGGGATATCAATTGTGGCAGAAAGGAAGTCAAAGGTGGCAGGAGGGTTAAAGTTTTGTAAGAGGGTGAACTTTATGGAATTGTCAACATAAATAACTATGCTGCTTCCTCTTTTTGCTCTGTCATTTCTATGGCATGAATACCCATGTATTGCAATTGCAGAGTCAAGTATCTTTGTGGTTAGCCATGATTCAGAGAGCACAATGATTTTGGGCTTGTAATGTAAAAACGATGCTTGCAGTGCATTGATTTTTGGTAGTAAGCTGCGGATATTACAGTGCACAAAGGAGAGGCCTTTTTTAGCTGGAAGGCTAGAAATGGAATCTGTTGGGGGACCAGGGTTAGACTCTACATCATTAACAAGAGCAAGTAACATGAGTAATAGGAATTTGGACATAATCTTTGTTTGGTAGTATTGCAATTGTAGGGTTTTATATGTAATTATATACCAATCTGCAAGACCCCTCACATAACGACTTCACTCTACATGTCACCACAATGTAAACTCTTTAGCCAGCACACAATATCGAAAATGAGTGAACTCTGGATTTGTGAATTATAGAGATGTAGCGAACATAAAATTTTCCGTTCACGAATGGCGAACGCGAATTTCTGCAAATGTTCGCGAACGGGCGAACCGGGCGAACCGGGCGAACCGCCATAGACTTCAATAGGCAGGCGAATTTTAGGACTCTTTCTGGCCACAATAGTGATGGAAAAGTTGTTTCAAGGGGACTAACACCTGGACTGTGGCATGCCGGAGGGGGATCCATGGCAAAACTCCCATGGAAAATTACATAGTTGATGCAGAGTCTGGTTTTAATCCATAAAGGGCATAAATCACCTAACATTCCTAAATTGTTTGGAATAACGTGCTTTAAAACATCAGGTATGATGTTGTATCGATCAGGTAGTGTAAGGGTTACACCCGCTTCACAGTGACAGACCAAACTCCCCGTTTAACGCACCGCAAACAACCACAAGCAGTCCATTTGCACAACCGCAAACTCCCCATTTGCACAAGGTTGGATACCAAGCTAGCCATGTCCCGTTCCTTGTCCTCACTGATGTCATTGAAGGTCTCTTCCTCCACCCAGCCATGTACAACACCAAGGGTCCCCGAAAGGTGACAACAAGCCCCCTGGGACGCCTGCTGTGTTTGGTCTTCCACCTCCTCAAAGCCACCTTCCTTCTCTGACTCCTCTTCTTCAGACTCCTCTCTCTGCATTGCCTCTCTCTGCGTTATTATAAGGTGTGTTAAGTAGTACTATTCCTATCAGTTTAATCCCTGTTACGTCCCCTATCAGGGGACGTGTATATGGCATCGATTTTAGGAACCGGGAGATGGAAAAAGCTGCTTGGTCGGTCCTCCTACTTCAAATTTGGGGCACTGTGTGTGCAATCTAATGTGCCACCAGATAGGAGTGGTGTGTAAAGTAGTACTATTCTTGTCAGTTTAATCCCTGTTACGTCCCCTATCAGGGGACGTGTATATGGCATCGATTTTAGGAAGCGGGAGATGGAAAAAGATGCTTGGTCGGTCCTCCTACTTCAAATTAAGGGCACTGCGCGTGCAATCTAATGTGCCACCAGATAGGAGTGGTGTGTTAAGTAGTACTATTCTTATCAGTTTAATCCCTGTTACGTCCCCCTCATCAGGCCTTTTTTAGTCGAATGTATCGCCCACTGTCAGTCCCTTCGGGATCCATCCCTCATTCATCTTAATAAAGGTTAAGGTAATCTAGACTTTTTTGACCTAGGCAACTTCTTTTCTCAGTGACAATACCTCCTGCTGCACTGAAGGTCCTTTCTGACAGGACACTTAAAGCGGGGCAGGCCAGAAGTTCTATCGCAAATTGGGATAGCTCAGGCCACAGGTCAAACCTGCACACCCAGTAGTCAAGGGGTTCATCGCTCCTCAGAGTGTCGATATCTGCAGTTAAGGCGAGGTAGTCTGCTACCTGTCGGTCGAGTCGTTCTCTGAGGGTGGACCTCGAAGGGCTGTGGCAATGCGTAGGACTTAAAACGCTCCGCATGTCCTCCATCAACAACACGTCTGTAAAGCGTCCTGTCCTTGCCGGCGTGGTCGTGGGAGGAGGAGGATTACATTCACCACTTCCCCTTTTAGATTCCCGTTGTGCTGTGACATCACCCTTATACGCTGTGTAAAGCATACTTTTTAATTTATTTTGGAACTGCTGCATCCTTTCCGACTTGCGGTAATTCGGTAACACTTCAGGCACTTTCTGCTTATACCCAGTACAGGTCGTTCTCCTTCACCCTTTTTATACGAGGGTCCCTCAACAGGCACGACAGCATGAAAGACCCCATTTGCACAAGGTTGGATGCCGAGCTACTCATGTCCCGTTCCTCGTCCTCAGTGATCTCACTGAAGGTATGTTTTTACCCCCAGCCACGTACAAGACCACGGGTACCAGATAGGTGACAACGAGCACCCTGGGATGCCTGTTGTGGTTGGTCTTCCTCCTCCTCCTCAAAGCCACATTCCTCCTCTGACTCCTCTTCCTCACAATCCTCTTCCAGCGTTGCCGCAGGTCCAGCAAGCGATGCTGATAAGGCTGTTTCTGGTAGTGATGGTGACCACAACTCTTCCTCTTTACGCTCATCTACGGCCTGATCCAGCACTCTTCGCAGGGCACGCTCCAGGAAGAAAACAAATGGTATGATGTCGCTGATGGTGCCTTCGGTGCAACTGACTAGGTTTGTCACCCCCTCAAAAGGATGCATGAGCCTACAGGCATTGCGCATGAGCGTCCAGTAACGTGACGAAAAAATTCCCAGCTCCGCAGAGGCTGTCCTAGCACCCCGGTCATACAAATAGTCGTTAACGGCTTTTTCTTGTTGGAGCAGGCGGTCAAACATTAGGAGTGTTGAATTCCAACGTGTCGGGCTGTCGCAAATCAAGCGCCTCACTGGCATGTTGTTTCGCCGCTGCATATCTGCAAAGTGCGCCATGGCCGTGTAGGAACGCCTGAAATGGCCACACACCTTCCTGGCCTGCTTCAGGACGTCCTGTAAGCCTGGGTACTTATGCACAAAGCGTTGTATGATCAGATTACACACATGTGCCATGCACGGCACATGTGTCAACTTGCCCAAATTCAATGCCGCCAACAAATTTCTTCCGTTGTCACAAACCACTTTGCCGATCTCCAGTTGGTGCGGAGTCAGCCACTGATCCACCTGTGCATTCAGGGCGGACAGGAGTGCTGGTCCGGTGTGACTCTCTGCTTTCAGGCAAGTCAACCCTAAGACGGCGTGACACTGCCGTATCCGGGATGTGGAATAGTACCTGGGGAGCTGGGGGTGCCGTTGATGTGGAGCAAGACGCAGCAGCAGAAGAGGACTCAGCTGAGGAGGTTATGGAAGAGGATGGAGTAGGAGGAGTAGAGGAGGTGGCAGCAGGCCTGCCTGCAACACGTGGCGGTGTCACCAACTCCTCTGCAGAGCCACGCATCCCATGCTTGGCAGCCGTCAGAGGCAGCAGAAGAGGACTCAGCTGAGGAGGTTATGGAAGAGGATGGAGTAGGAGGAGTAGAGGAGGTGGCAGCAGGCCTGCCTGCAAGTCGTGGCAGTGTCACCAACTCCTCTGCAGAGCCACGCATTCCATGCTTGGCAGCCGTCAGAGGCAGCAGAAGAGGACTCAGCCGAGGAGGTTATGGAAGAGGATGGAGTAGGAGGAGTAGAGGAGGTGGCAGCAGGCCTGCCTGCAAGTCGTGGCGGTGTCACCAACTCCTCTGCAGAGCCACGCATTCCATGCTTGGCAGCCGTCAGCAGGTTTACCCAATGCGCAGTGTAGGTGATATACCTGCCCTGACCATGCTTTGCAGACCAGGTATCAGTGGTCAAATGGACCCTTGCCCCAACACTGTGTGCCAGACATGCCATTACTTCCTTTTGCACAATCGAGTACAGGTTGGCGATTGCCTTTTGTGCAAAGAAATTTCGGCCGGGTACCTTCAACTGCGGTGTCCCAATAGCTACACATTTCTGGAACGCCTCAGACTCCACCAGCTTGTATGGTAAAAGCTGGCGGGCTAAGAGTTCAGACAAGCCAGCTGTCAGATGCCGGGCAAGGGGGTGACTTTGTGACATTGGCTTCTTACGCTCAAACATGTCCTTGACAGACACCTGACTGTGGGCAGATGAGCAGGAACTGCTCAAGGCGAGAGACGGAGTGGCGGATGGTTGAGAGGGGGCAAGGAGGACAGCAGTGGTTGACATGGCTGAAGATGCTGGACCAGGAGGAGGATGGCGGCTTTGAGTTTGTGTGCTGCTTGTACTCATGTGTTGATCCCATAGGCGTTTGTGATGTGCGATCATGTGCCTTCGCAAAGCAGTTGTACCTAGGTGGGTGTTGGACTTCCCATGACTCAGTTTCTTTTGGCACAGGTTGCAAATGGCATCGCTGTTGTCAGAGGCAGACACACACAAAAAATGCCACACTGCTGAGCTCTGCAATGACGGCATTCTGGTGGTGGCAACAGCATGCGTTGATTGGCGTGCTGTCTGGCTGACCCCGGGTGCCGATGCATGCTGTCTGACTGTGCCACTAGCTCCTTGCGACGACCTCCCCCTGCTTCCAACTCGTCTCCTCCTCCTCTCTGTCTCCCCATCTGAACTTTCCCCCTGTTCTTCTTCTCTTCTAGCGGGCACCCACGTGACATCCACGCATCGTCATCATCAACCGCTTCACTTGTATCTGACAACTGAGCAAAGGAAGCAGCAGCGGGTACAACATCATCATCATCACACCGTACGTCCATGTGTTTAATGCTTCGTGACTGAGACATATCCCTGTTATCTACATCCTCTGGCAATAATGGTTGCGCATCACTCATTTCTTCCAACTGATGTGTAAATAACTCCTCTGACAGATCAAGTGAAGCAGCTGTGGTGCTAGTGTTGGTGGTGGCGGCAGGCGGGCGAGTGGTAACTTGAGAGGTGCCCGAAGCTAAGCTGGAGGAGGATGGTGCGTCAATATTCCGAGCGGAAGCTGTAGAAGATTGGGTGTCCTGTGTTAGCCAGTCAACAATGTCCTCAGAACTTTTCGAGTTCAGGGTACGTGGCCTCTGAACACTGGGCATTATTCTAGGGCCCAAGGGAATCACAGCACCACGACCACGACGGTCCCTGCGGGGTGGCCTGCCTCTGCCTGTCATTTTTTTTTCGATTAGTGGTACTATGCGTGCAAGCTACTGTGACAACAGATATGAGTGGCACTGTGCACTGGCAGAAGTTGGCAGAGTAGACGCTGTAGGCCTGACACCCACGCTTGCAGACAACTAACTGCTATTCAATCTATTGCAGTCAAAAATTTTTTTTTTTTTTAAATGTACACTACTGTTCCACCAGATATGAGTTGCACTGGTGTGACACTGTGCCCTGGCAGGCCCTGAAACGCACACGTGTGAAGGAAACTGACTGCTATTATTTCACAGTCAAAAAAGTTTTTTGTTTTTTTAAATGTACACTACTGTTACACCAGATATGAGTTGCACTGGTGTGACACTGTGCCCTGGCAGGCCCTGAAACGCACACGTGTGAAGGAAACTGACTGCTATTATTTCACAGTCAAATTACTAGTTTTTTTTTTTTAATGTACACTACTGTTACACCAAATATGAGTTGCACTGGTGTGACATTGTGCCCTGGCAGGCCCTGAAACGCACACGTGTGAAGGAAACTGACTGCTATTATTTCACAGTCAAATTTCTATTTTTTTTTTTTAAATGTACAGTACTGTTACACCAGATATGAGTTGCACTGGTGTGACACTGTGCCCTGGCAGGCCCTGAAACGCACACGTGTGAAGGAAACTGACTGCTATTATATTACAGTCAAAAAAGTTTTTTTGTTTTTTTAAATGCAAGCGATTGTGACACCAGACATGAGTGGTGGCACTGGGCAAGTGTGCACACACGCTGGCAGGCAGGCAGGCAACTGCAATTAGATTACACAAAAAAACAAAAAAAAGCAGACTGATGTTCTAGCCCTAAAAAGGGCTTTTTGGGGTGCTGTCCTTACAGCAGAGATCAGATGAGTCCTTCAGGACTGTAGTGGACACTGAATACACTAGCCTAGCTATCGATTTCCCTATTAAATCAGCAGCAGCTACACTGTCCCTCCTCTCACTAAGAATGCAGCTTCAGAATTAATCTAAAATGGATGCTGTCCAGGAGGTGGGAGGGTCTGGGAGGGAGGGTCTCCTGCTGATTGGCTGGAATGTGTCTGCTGACTGTGAGGTACAGGGTCAAAGTTTACTCAATGATGACGAATAGGGGGCAGACCAAACATCGCATATGTTCGCCCGCCGTGGCAAACGCGAACAAGCTATGTTCGCCAGGAACTATTCGCCAGCGAACTATTCGGGACATCTCTAGTGAATTAATGTTTTTTTTTTTTCAATAATTACATAAAGAAAAGGTATATGCACAGACCATCGACATTTCAGTCCTCGGAGGGACTTTTTCAAGATCCTAAATAAAACTAAAAAAATAAAATTAATTGTGATATTTTATCAATAAATATTTAATTGTATAGTTTCCTTTTTTTTGTGAAGCAGATTAACCATTTATTTAAAAGTTCATATTTAAAGAAAAGGCAAAGTGAGCACAATGTTTCATTTTATAATTGTGCAGTAATTCACTCAGGCTTATATTAACTGTCTTCATTTTCATATCAAAATCCATATCAGGAGCATGAGTGAAGAATGTGATAATTTTCACCATTTACAATATATACTATATTCTATAGAAAAGCATATAAAATATAACTTATAATAGGTATGAATCTTCTTTCCATCTTGGTTAATTAGATCCATCAAGAGCAGGCTGTAGACTAACTGGTTCCCTGGGGTGAAATTATCAATGATGACTGAATCCTTACCTGATTTACTGTGCAATTTTCTATTTCTTTTTCATTATTAATAAAGAATGGACTTTAAGAAAAATAATTCTCTTCCTTCATTATCATTTTATATGTTTAATTTCTATTGTATCGCCACATTCAACCTTTCCATTAAGTGTCCTATTCCAACGCATGTCTTAATCTTTGTGCTATTAACCCGTCCTGCCCTCTTTGCACAGAGCTAGCCAGCTGTCTCTCTGCAGATCTTTTGGGCACATTGAAAGGAGAAATAGCACATTGCAATCATCTTAAGATAAGGTTCTTGCGTATGAGACTGCAGATGACTAACCATCTAATAAAGATCTTATATTTTGACATATCACTGTGTGAGTTACAATACGGTAATTCTTTGCCTCGTGGAGAGAGGTCTTCATGAAATTTTTAGATGCAAAGAGAGCATATCCATATCCATTGATTAGCAATTTTAAAAAATGTCCCATATGTTTTTTTGTCTTGCATTTCAGATGCTAAATTATCAGTTCATTTGAATCTGCAAATTAATGTGGATATTTAATAGGAAAGGCGCTCTGATTAGTTATAATATTTTAATGTCCGGAAATTAACCTCCGCTTTAAAAATTATAGACCCTGCCATCTATTTTGCATTTTAAATTGTAAGATTGTACATTTACAAATTTAAGGCAATTGGCAAGTCATACAATTTCAGATAAATCCAAAGTGCTGTATGGACAATGAAACTAAAAAAGCACGGATGAGCCTGTTTGTTCGATTCGTGATTGGGAGTTCCGTCCGTGGCGCAAAAAAAGGGTTGATTGATGGCAAAAAAAATGATTGATGTCTGGGGAGACCTAATAATTGTTGATCAAGTGAGAAGTGACCAATAGAGAGGAAAGGGGAAAATACAGAGGAAAAAATGTGACCAATAGAGAGGAAAGAAAATTAGGAGCTGTAAAAAATGATATATTTATACATTGAATAAATATATTAATATAGTGTTTTACCGCTCCTCATTTTTTCCACTCTAGTAGATACTTTTTCTCACATGATTTAAGAACCAAAGGGTGAAAAAAATATGCCTTCAGTAGTGATGTCGTGAACATAGACAATGTTCGCAAATGGGCGAACCGGGCGAACCGCCATAGACTTCAATAGGCAGGCAAATTTTAAACCTCACAGGGACTCTTTCTGGCCACAATAGTGATGGAAAAGTTGTTTCAAGGGGACTAACACCTGGACTGTGGCATGCCGGAGGGGGATCCATGGCAAAACTCCCATGGAAAATTACATAGTTGATGCAGAGACTGGTTTTAATCCATAAAGGGCATAAATCACCTAACATTCCTAAATAGTTTGGAATAACGTGCTTTAAAACATCAGGTATGATGTTGTATCGATCAGGTAATGTAAGGGTTACGCCCGCTTCGCTCTGATTGGCCGTTTTTTGCCAGACACATGGTCTGCAGCTCTGCTCACTGGAGAGGCCTTGCACCCGGTGGCATACTGGGCAAGCCGCCGGACCCCCCCCTGGTGTCACTGACCGAGGACCTGACACAGTCTGCCCACAGGTGGTTTAGGTGGCCGCGAGGCCCCAGCCAGCGCGAGGCCTTAGGCGGCCGCCTAAACTGCCTAATTAGAGAGCCGCCTCTGACGTGCAAGCTACACCCTAAACATGACAGTGCCACCTTTCACAACAATGTACTGCTATATACTCATACCCTCAGTGCAACTAGCCATGATATGCGCACGTTCAGCCTAGCATGCTCAAATATAACACACTTCTGTCTTAAAAAAACTAAATACAAAAAAAATAAATAAGAATGCAGCTTCAGAATTAATCTAAATTTTATGCTGTCTAGAAGGTGGGAGGGTCTGGGAGGGAGGGTCTGCTGCTGATTGGCTGGAATGTGTCTGCTGACTGTGAGGTACAGGGTCAAAGTTTACTCAATGATGACGAACAGGGGCCGGACCGAACATTGCATATGTTCGCCGTCCGTGGCGAACGCGAACAAGCCATGTTCGCCAGGAACTATTCGCCAGCGAACCGTTCGGGACATAACTAGCCTTCAGTGTATGGCAAAAATATACATAACATTTATATTAGATTATGTATATTTTTGCAGGGATTGGCTGATTTTCATGCCCTTTTGGTTTGTCCAAATAGTTTTTTTATTTTTATTTTTTTTATTTTTTTGTTGTGCAGGTGAGTACAAAACAATTTCGAAACGCCACAGCAGCGTACACATTTATAAACAAGCAAAACAGTGGCAGGAAAAGGTATGCACATTTTTATATTATGAACAAGTTTAGTGTTTTACCATGTCTCAGAGTAAGACAAGTTGGGTATCAGGAGTAAAGAGACATGTGGTCGTTTAACCAGGAAATAAGTAGAAAGTAAAGTATGCAAACGATAACAGAACGCTTAATGTCCAAATAGTTTTTGCATGGACAAGTCGACCCGCCATATTGGCTATGTCACTGTCTTTATCAGACAAAGTGATTCACCTGAACCAAATTGTTGCCACTATGCACAAGTCTAGTAAATTCTATGTTTATATAATGCTAAAAATGAATAAAGTTCACTGCTAAAAAATAACCAATCTACTTCATTATTATTACACAGGTAATTGACATAATTAAACTCAAATAAATATAACCAATAATATTGAACACTTTCTAATTATGATCATCATTTGTTTCCAAAGGGCTACTAGTTTCTAATAGTGTTTACTATTTTATTTTTAAACTAAATATTTACTGCAAAGTTATTGTCATCATCACAATAAAAACAGTAACAATCTTCTGGTCATTATTTCCTGCACGCCTACACTTAGTCTACCCTGCTTGAACTGTAATATAAATAAACCTGTCCTGGTTCTCTGTTCTGGATGTACAATACAATTTCACATCAAGATAGGTAGAATTACAATTCAGGCAGGGTAGACTAAGTGCAGGAAATAGTGACCAGTCTAAGATGCTTTAGAATAGCAAAGCTGAGTCATCGTCCGTCACTCTGGCAGTACCAGTCATCGCATTCCGTCTGCCGTGATCCCCATTTAGGTCTTTGTTGCCAATTAGCCATGCTTCTGGAGAGCACGATGAGACACCTCTCTGCTGCCAAGGGAAAGGGCTTCTTGCTGACTTAGAATGGAAGCGTGGAGTGAAGTCAGAATAATTTATTTCACACATGAACACAACATTCCATCACATTAGCCTTTCCTGTTCTAACAGTAAACGTATTCATGGAAGTTTGGTCTAGCTACACCCAACGTCCAGGGTCCACTGCTCGTTTTTTTTTTCTTCTTCTAAAAATGATGAACACTCTACACAGTGGAAGAAGAAAGATTAACATCAAAGGGATAATGCAAGGTGAAGCAGCTAGAATTAATCAAGGTTTACAGTTTAAAGAATGGATAATTGGCAGTGATTGCATACAATTGATGAGTAATCAGTAGGGATTAAAGCAATAATCTCCTAAAAAGAGCATTTCATTGATTAAAGAAATCATAGAATGGTTCAGCCTGGATTTCTCTATTCAGGCAGTGTTACTCCAAGACATTCTGGTGTTTTTTTTAAAAAAATATTGGCAATATTCTGCATACAGAGTTTCCGGTATCCGATAATGACTGGGTCTTGATAATATTAATACGCGCATGCTTACTGAATATTAGCTGACAGTTGAGCAACATCCATTAGATCATGCTACTCTTACAAAAAGGTCAACATATAGTTTAAATATAAAAGCTCACAAAAACTATTTGCCTAATAGTGAAGGAACACTCTAAACACATTGGGTGTTTATTTTTTATTTTTTTCTATTGGCACTTTTATAAATTAACCTTGTTAATGGATGTCAATCAGACAATATGTCCTGTTACTTCCTGGTTTGGTTAGCTCAGTGGAGATAAACTCAAGATGCAACAATTGCCTAGAGCACCTGCTTTGCAAAGACGTCTCATTGAGCTGCATTGGGAAGTCTGTGATTGGACAGCCACAGAAAATCTGGGCGGGGTTAGAATGGGAGGGCTTACAAAGGCTGCAACAAGAGATCTGCAGCTTTCGCAAGCTGTTTTTAGATATTCACTCAATGAAAAGATGCCTGCATGCTTTCATTGGTGATATATCTAACAAATAGTGTTATTTTTTTTAATTTGTTTTATTTGGGCAGTGGGGTGTCCTTTTTTAACTATATGTAAATCATATCAATCTAATGATTTGATTTTATTGCAAGAGATTATCCTAATTCTTGAAACTGAATAGCAATTATTTTGTTACCATCTGTGAGTAATTTTCAATTTGAGCTCAAACTAGGTTTCCGTTGATCTTCATAGCTCTCTAGGGAGTTCAGAGCATGTTATTTACAGAATGTTTAGGTCAGTGGGGTATCTACTGAAAATAGTGCCTATGGTAATCCTTGGAGGTATTTGGCCATTACTTTTGCATCAAAATCTTGTGATGGTTGCTCACCACTGCTAGTTACCACAGTTTCTATGCAATGTAAGATGTAGTTGCTAGGGAACACTTGTGTGGCTAACTAGGGTAATATGACCTTTTCCCGTTTGAACTCTAGAGGAGAGAAATTATATAAACGATTTCCTGTACTCATTGGAAGGCCTCCTTTTCCTACTGATGGAGTTTTGGGAGAGGGCAGCTATGGTGGGCAAATTCCTCTAGTAGGCTTGGCAACAGTTCAGGTGTTGCTCGGGTAGACCGTAAGGTCTCTATGGTAGTTTTTATAGCAGTTCCTTGTGGTTGTGCATTGTACTTGCCTATCTTGGGAACGAGTCCTTGGGACATGATTTAAACATATAAAACTTTAATATAAACAGGGAAAAATGAAGAAACGACAAATAAAAATCCCAGGATGCTAAAAAATAAAGCAGTTAAACTTCATGAATAATAAGTGTGGCAGGTTCTTTTTTTGTGAGCTTAGGTGAGATCTTCACGCAAACCTCAGTTGTACTACAGGACAGTGGGATGAGACAGACCAACAGTAAATGGCTACACATCAGAATAGATATATGCCACTGACAGAAGCATTTGAAACATTTGAATGATAGTCAAATGCAGCAAATGTGAGCACTGCATTAGGTTATTCCCAGGTCCCAGATAAAGTACGTGTTGAGTTGTAGCTGGAAACATTGTGTGCAAATTGTTACTTTGTAAATTTAGGATATAGGATCCTTCAAAAATGGTTATGCACATTCTGGTATGGAAATTATTATCAGAGGAAGCTGTAATCTATTTTTTAATTGAAATTGTCAGGTGTCACCCAGCCCAAGTCTACAGCATGGACATTAATCATTTACCACCTAACAGTTTGTCTCTGCTCCCAGCTAGAGAGCGCACAGGGCAGCTGCCGAGGACAAGGTTAGTTGGTTGTTGGTGTTATAAGCATTAGTGGACAACTATATAAGCGATAGGACTACTTTCAAAGCATTGACCAAATTGTGAGGATGAAGTGTTTAAAAACATTACCAGAGTTACAGTTGTAATCGAAATTAGTTGACCACCGTTGAAACTCAGGTTTATTGTCAAAACTTAAAGACTTTCAGTTGTTTGCAATGAACAAATAAAACAACACCAGTTGTGCTTTTTGGGTCGCTCGAGGGATCAGTGAAAAGACTTGACAGCCTATCCACTTCCTTATCTTTCCAATTGGACCAATTGGAATGTGGTGTTACTGGTTTTATCATTTATTTTTGGACTCCATTATATCAGCCAAAGTACAGCCATGTGAGAGGAGCTTGCTAAAATATAGCCTTGTTAGTAGGTTTATTTCCCGGACGTTCTTGTTATCCATATATATATATACATAATTTCTAATGCCATATGTCGATGTTTGAATATTTGTACTAATATCTTCGTTGGAGGTTCTTATTACCATTATGATTTGCCTGGCATTTTTACCATGATTGATTTAAGAATATATTTACGTGTACATGCATATATGCCATCAAGAGTACATTGGCACAAGTATGAGAAACACTTTTAATTATTCGTTTTTCTTGGAAGCTAAAATCAAGGCACAGCAAGCAGTTCTATACAGTACCGTCTCTCCATCAAATTATTTACAGTGTTTACAGAATTCCAAGGTCCCACTTGGGTGATAATGTAATACTTTATTGCCAGTACCATCAGTTAGTAATGACCCCAGTGATAAGTAAGGGGTCAGTAAAGCCTCAACGGTCTAGCTAGAACTATAATTCACAAAGCAAATCTTCAAAAGTTCAAAGGTCTCAAAAAAGAGACCCGCAATTAAATTCTAATAGAATGGTCATATCTATTACTCATTTCTCCTATAACGGGAGTGTTCTCTGTGGGATAATATTAGTAATTATATAGAAAAGAAGTTGTGATACAATATATCACAGTGATATCTATGATAGAAATTCTCAGAAGGTCCGTATGAAAGTGAGTTACTGTCATTGTAAAGCCTCCATGTCATAGGTCTCAGTGGCCTTTTTCAGTATGGTATATACAGTCTTTAGCAATTAATAAGAGAAAAGCAATTTCGCAAGTACTGTGTGGTGGTTATGGTGTTTGGACGCTGAGAAATGCCTTTCAGCAACTCCAATGTACGTTGGTATTGAAAGTCTAGTAGATGTCTTTTTTCTGCTACAGAATATAAAAGATATAAACTAATTCTGGCTGCCTGTGCTTGCCCTTTTTCAAAATAACATGTAAATAAATTGCATACAATAACCTTTATTACAATTTCTCCGTTTCTGTTGCCAAGTGAAATCCTGGTCAAAAACTAGCTGTTACATTTCATAAAGCAAATATAATAGTACAGGATATCACAACAAACAACGAAACCCAGTCTATGACCAGCTTCTACACCTCTGCCAGATTATAATAGTTTTTTTTTTTATTTGCTTTCTGTTCTGTCTAGTTGGCGTACTGGTACTGGTACTGAGTCCATTCACAACAACAACACAATTACATCTCTTGCAATTTAAACGGACAGTTTGGATTTTTCTCTTTCCTGTATTCATAGTGGTTGATTAAAACATTTTTGCAGACCTTTTTGTTCCGTGGACACATACGCCCAAAGACAAAGTGTGAACAGTATGGCTATCATTTCGGATTAGTGGCACCTGTTTTTCCATTGTCTAGAATCGAGCGGAAGGAAAATTATATTAATTTCAATGGAAATCTTGGCAGGTTTTAGGGTTTTTTCAACTGTTATTTTGAGCTTTTTTATATATATATGTAAGGATCAATGTTCTGTGCAACAGGAGATCAAAGAAACATGCCTTAAACGGTGTAAATACAGATAATCCTTTATTCACACAGTCTTTACAGAATTTATATATCATGGCATAAATGGTGAACACCCATATACATTGTTTAATCTATGTATGTATGATATACATACAGTCATAGGAAATAGAAAGTACACCGTCTTTACATATCAGGACATAATAACAATCATCTCTTCCTTAGCAGGTCCTAAAATTAGGATTAAACAACCTCAGATGAACAACAACACGTGACGTATTACACAGTGCCATGATTTATTTAACAAAAATAAAGCCAACGTGGACTTAGATTTTCACACAGGGCTTCTCCATTTTGGTTTTATTTTTGTTAAATAAATTATGGCACGGCGACGGCGTAATATGTTGTTCATTTGAGATTGTATTTACCAAAAGACCGGCCAAGGTATAGATGATTGTTATTATGTCCTGATATGCAAAACCATATAATTCAAAGAGGATGTACTTTTTTTTTCCAATCACTGTATATATCTTAAAGTAAATTTAGAATTAATGGAATATTCTAAAACTGCAATGAAATGAAGTGGTCTAGGTTCCTATAGTGTCCCTTAAACTTGTTTCCTTTGTAATACTAATGGTTAATCTGCTAAGAACAATCTGTAACATAATTAGAACAATCCAGTATAAAAACTTTAATTTTGTCTCCTTGCCTTCGTTCATCTTCAAATGATTTACTGACATGCTGCTGCCAATCTGCGTCACTCCTGTCTGCCCTAGGGGCTGATTCATTAAAATAAAAGGTTAAGAATACAATGTAATTTTCAATCTGAGAGACAGAGCTGATCTCATTTCAGAACGTAGACACTTTGATGAGAATGAATCGTTAAACATGGTTTTAGGAGAAATTTGTAGAAGCTATTTAAAGAAAAAATATCCATGTGTCAGGATGACTATCATGCGAAGCCATGCATCATCATTTCTTTCATATTATATGTATCTATATACTAACACTGAGAGATTGTCCGTGTACATAGCCAACTAGGAAAATTGCTCACCTTAAATGGCTACTTCAAGCACCATGAACACGTAAGTGTTTTGTCATTCGCCTGTGTGCAATCGATCAGTATGAATCTCTGCACATACAAAGATATTTCGGCTAACTTTCAGAGATGTAATTCCAACTGCAGCAACGTCATTAGCCAGCCCAGAATGAGACACTCTTAGCTAATGCATGAATGGTAGAATTAGCATCCGGCATCTGCACCCCTGGAGAAACTGGATGTGGTTCAGCTGCCATTGAGGGAGGTTAGGCGCCTTGTTGGACCCAGGTAAGAAGCAAATCATTGCAAAATGACCTGCCCCTTACCGGGAAATAGCACCAACGTACTCCGAGCATGACAACCACTACAGTGAGCTGTAGTGGTTATGATACCACGACTAACCCTTTAAGGTCACTAAACTCTTATAACTAGTCAGACTGTGGGACCTCACCTTAGAAATAGACATCACAACTTTTGACTTCCTTTGAGGTCATAGTCCTGGGCAGTTGGGGTGCCTGGAAGATGGAAACCGCCATAAATGTTTATTTATATAAATAACATTAAATAAATAATATTACCTGGAAGGAGGCATTGATATTCTATGTTTAATACTATACACATACTATGATGTAAGGACTTACTTATTCCCTGGGAGCTAGAGTCAGGTGTCTATTCTGAAACCTATGCTTCTCTCTCCTACTTAAATCTATTAGGTTTTATTGGTTGTGAAGAGCCAGGAGATATCACGGTTCCTGTTGATGCTCTATATCTATAGTTTAGACAAAGTATCAAATGTATCTGTAACAGTTTTCCTTAGAAATGAGACTACACCCCTCCCGAGTGCCATTAGAGCCAGCACTGGAGATATCAGCAAATAGGTTAAGCTCCTCTAGAGTATTCAGTAGTAGGTACTCAACATTGATCTTTTTAAATTAAAGTGGTGGGCTTTAATTTGTTCCTCAGGTAACCCGAGGGAAGTGTGATCCTATAGCAATTATCAAGTTTGTGTTGACTGCTATCAATAAAACTTAATTCTGGTCTACATGACTTTCTTGTTCCCTCTAAGCTCTCACGCACCGAATCTAGCCATCCATCAATCTCAGCCATGTAAATACTCTGTGATGAGCTAAACTGTCAGAGAGACCTGCAGTAAGAGAAAACCCAATTACATCTAAGAAATAAAAATAAATCAGCTTTGCACTCATTTTCACAATGAATTAATTCTGTCTTAACCTACAATACGTTTACATATCTCCATTGCTCTATAGATGTCACCCTTATTGAAAATGTTAGCAGAGCACCTACAATTCCAGTCATGTATGTCTTGTTTGCCATTGTTTGTTTGTTTTTTCTGTCTGTGTCTGTGGTTCTCTGTGCTTTGGTATTCTTCTCATTGATTTCTCCTCTTATGTTTTTTATTATTATTTATTTTATCTCACCTGTAACCACCCCCTTTGTATTTCTGATTCCATTTTGTTTATTCAAAAATTTCCTTAAAATAAACTGCATAGCGAATAACTTTACTTGTTTTTTATAATGTTAGCTTTGAAGTCCATGATATAATGTAAGCAACAAATGAAAAAGCAATATATCTATCGAAGTTAACCCAAATAAAGTATAAGTATTATAATTTTTTTGTTTTTTAACATTGTGGTAAGTTGGCAACTGACGTGAAAAAGCCAAGTTGAAAACAATATACATTTCAGTGTTCAACAGCCGTACCATACTTAGTGCATGTCACGAATATGGAGTGACCCAGCTCACAGAATTTTACTTCTCCGATAGGAAATGGAATATTACCCAAACCGGACCTGAGAATGGCCGGAGTGAAGGTAATATAAGAGAATAGTCAAAAACAGGTCAAAGTCAAAGGGAACCAGAGAACAGCAAAAACAAATAACCAGAGCCAAGAGAACCAGAAATCTGAATAGTCAATGAGGAAGCTGAGTCAAAACCATATTAACTACAAAACCAGAAAAGTACGCGCTCTTGGGATACCAGCAAGATAGGAACTGCAACAGGGCACTGAAACATTGGTCAAGTGAGTTTTTATATGTCTGGGGAGGTGGTTGATGTAGTCACGCCCCCAAAATGAAAGAGGACGCCAGTAAATCCCGCCCATCGCCTGATGTCGGCACACGTGCACCGCGTCATAAAAAGGGGTGTGGGCACAGTGGCCAGAGTCTAGGAGACTATCCGATCAGGTAGGAAGACTGAAGGAGGTGGTCCGCTCGATCGGAGGAAAAGTTGATCGCTGGACTGACAAGGTAAGTATAGGATTCCTTACAGAGTCGGTTATGTTCAGGTTCCCACCACTGGTCCAATGGTTTGACCTATAGGATAGAAGTTGCTTTTTTTGGTGAATGTGGATGCATCAGCAAACCATTTCTTCTCTTAAACTAAGGCGTATTTACTGTGCCATACCTGGACACCAACTTTTGGGACATACATACTGCCCCTGTAATTCAGCAAATGGAAGTGGCGCCGTTTCTAAGAGATGGTAATATTTACACTTGGCAATTTTGGCAACTAATTTAAATAGATTAAATTGATATGATGTCTGGCATCACCATAAAATGTATACTGACACTGGATGCTTGAATTGGATTCAATGCTTCTCATAACGAAGTCCTAGACTTATGGATTGTGGTGATCGCCATGCATGCAGCATGTCCTTAATGCTTCTCATTAATATCCATCTAAACCAGGCTTCCCCAAACTCCGGCCCTCCAGATGTTGCTGAACTACAACTCCCATTAATCTATGAATTAAATAGGCTGGGAATCATGGGAGTTGTTGTTCAGCAACATCTGGAGGGCCGGAGTTTAGGGAATCCTGATCTAAACGGATAAAAAGTCATTAGGATTGATAACTTCACAAGAAAAGGATTGGGCTGCAGTGAAGAGTCTGTCCCATAGCTGGAATAATGTTAAGTTCAATGGCTTTTTAATGAGTAAAATAAAAGACAACTGGGAGCCCAGTATTCAAAAAATAAGGAAGATAAATTTTAAATATATACAATGTTCATTTACTGTCTTAACTTCCTCACTGACTCCAAAGAAGGACATCAATCACTGAAAATATGTGTAAGACCCTATAATGCATTGCCCCCAGGGCCGGCCTTAGGGGTGTGCGAGCTGTGCGGCCGCACAGGGCGCCATGGTGCAGGAGGCGCCCTGCGGCCGCATAGCTCACACTGCATGTCTGTTAGCCGCAATGCTAACAAGGCATTTGCCTTGGTCGGCATTTTCCAGGGGGCGGCAAAAAAAGCTGCCCCCAAATGCCCAAGGCAAATGTCTTGTTAGCCTTGCGGCTAACAGACATGCCGGGCTGCTCGGCGGTCGTGCGGCGCTGGCGGCCGGCCGGCGAGGGAGCACTTCCCCTGAGCTGTTTGCTCAGCCCCCTCGCCGGCCGCAGAGTGAGGCTGGGAGGCGGAGCCGGAATATGACGTCATATTCCGGCTCCCAGCCTCACTCTGCGGCGCGCGAGGGAGCTGAGCAAACAGCTCAGGGAAAGTGCTCCCTCGCCACCCGCGCCGCCCGACCACCCATCCCAGCCCAGCAGCCACTGGACCACCAGGGAGGAAGATACCCCCCCCAGCATTCCCAAAGGTAAGGAGGCTGGGGGGGGTGTCTAAATAAATGTAAAAAAATGTGTTAATGTGGGTGAGTGTGTGTGTGTGTGTATGTTAGTGTGTGTCTGTTAGTGTGTGTGTGTATGTTAGTGTGTGTCTGTGTCTGTTAGTGTGTGTGTGTATGTTAGTGTGTGTCTGTGTCTGTTAGTGTGTGTGTGTATGTTAGTGTGTGTCTGTGTCTGTTAGTGTGTGTCTGTGTATGTTAGTGTGTGTCTGTGTATGTTAGTGTGTCTGTGAGTGTGTTTGTCTGTTAGTGAGTGTGTGTGTCTGACTGTGTGTGTGTGTGTGACTGTCTGCCTGTGTGTGTGTGTGTGTGTGACTGTTTGCCTATGTTTGTGTGTGTGTGAGACTGTCTGCGTGTGTGGCTGTTTGCGTGTGTGTGTGACTGTCTGCCTGTGTGTGTGTGTCTGTCTGTCTGTCTGTGTGTGTGTGGCTGTCTGACAGTGTGTGTTTGTCTGTGTGTGTTTGACTGTTTGTCTGTGTGTGTGTGACTGTGTGTGTGTGTGTGGCTGTTTGCCTCTGTGTGTTTGGCTGTCTGCCTGTGTGTTTGTGTGTGGCTGTGTGTGTGGCTGTCTGCCTGTGTGTGTGTGTGTGTGTTTGTGTGTGACTGCCTATGTGTGACTGTCTGGGCAGACTAGATGGGCCGAATGGTTCTTATCTGCCGTCACATTCTATGTCTGTGTGTGTGTGTGTGTTTGTGTGTGGCTGTCTGTGTATGACTGCCTGAGTGTGTTTGTGTGTGTGTGTGTGTGGCTGTCTGCCTGCCTATGTGTGTGTGTGTGTGTGTGTGTGTGTGACAGGGTGTGTGGGAAGGGGTAAGGAGTGGGGGAGGGGGGGGCGCTGTGAAGATTTTTTGCACAGGGCGCCCAAATGCCTAAGGCCGGCCCTGATTGCCCCCATCTTCAGATAAAAATTATAAACATAAGAGGCAAACAGTGCGATTTCACTAAGAGTCTGTGACATCATTCTAAATAGATTTGTTATTAATTATAGCAATTATTATTGAATTAATAGAATTTCCTTATTCATTTCATTATCGGTGTGGCTGCTTCACAGAGAAGATACCACCTCCTGTGTGTCTTTATAGACGGTTACTCAAAATAATCTTATAGGTTAAATACATTTACACAAAAAGAATAATATATATATATATATATATAGAGAGAGAGAGAGAGAGAGAGAGAGAGGGGGGGAGGGAGGGAGGGAGGGAGAGAGAGAGAGAGAGAGAGAGAGGATTACTATGTAAAAACATACATTTTATTAATTGGAATCAACAAAAACATTAATATGAAATATTACCATCCGGCATGCTTTTGGGATTTCTTTTTTTGTTTGATAAAAACAACATTTTGGATTATAGGAATGTTAATTTAATTTATCAGAATCTACTACATATATTTAAGATGCCTAATAACAAAATATGTCAGGATGACTAATTTCTAAAACAAAATTAATGTTATTATTAATCTTCGGAGACTGATGGCACGTGCCAGCAAATTATAATTGTTTAGCAAAAAAATAAATTTTAGATTTTCACTGCAATGCTGACACCTGTTGACTATATATGAGCAAAATGCATTGCATTTGAATAGATCCGATCTCTCCAAATTAACCATGGCTAATCCAGACACCCCAAATGTTTGTGCCAACCATTAGCGTTATTTTATGTTCATTGTATTCCTTTGCAAAGGGCTGTTATCATCTTTCTAATAATTTCACATTATTCGATTTGATGGGAATTTGCATGTCTAACACATTGCCCAGCTCAGTGAAGTGGTCTGGGTGCAGTATCCCAATCTCTTTAACCTTGCAACTGTAATTATTGCAGTTTCTCAGAAACTGCAATAATTACCTTGAGGGGTTAACTCCACCTCTAGTGACTGTCTACCAGACAGCCACCAGAGGGACTTCAGTGTGGTTAGGCAACCAAAAGTCGTCTAACTGATGCTGGACGTCCTCACGCTGTGCATGAGGACATCAGGCGTCTGCTAAATCCCCATAGGAAATAATTGATGCAATGCTTTCCTATGGGGAAGCCTAATGCAAGCGCAGAGGAAGAGCTTGACCCAGCGCCGAGAGACATCTGCGCTGGATTCAAGTAAGTGACCAAAGGAGTTTTAACCCCTTCAGTGCCAAGGGGGGCACTATAGGGAACTATAGTGGCAGGAAAACAGCTTTGTTTCCCGGGCACTATAGTTTCCATTTCAAAATAGCAGGAAAAGGAGTAGTTTAAAGAGGAAAAGGTGTGGCCTTGACAGGAAGGGGTGTGACAAATTTAGATTAGGAGCGTGCCCATGTTTAGTCATGCCTAGGGCAGCGCAAAACATAATATTCACCACTGGTGCATCTGTTCAAAATGGAGGAACACTGGTTCCAACTTGAAGATCAACAACAAGTAGATAGAAACATAACATAATCATTTGTAAATACCAAAAAAGTACAACTTTGAAAAACAGCAGAATTAGTATCTTTGTGACGCAATCGCAAAATAAAAGCCTGCACTTTGAGCCTCACAAAGTTATATAGCATGCCTTGGAAACACTTGTCTACAAATAACACAAATAGATGCTTGACCTGGTCTAATAAGTCATCTATATATTTTTTCATATCTGAAAATGTTTGAATAAATCCAAAAGATTCTCTCAATCCATAATGTTTGCATCTTACTGATAAACATAGTGTAGGGGACTGTGCTAATATGAGCATCCATCTTATGGCAGTAATTAGGTCAGAAAACTGCTCTGCGTGGTCATTTATTGGACAAAAAACATGTTCCTGTTTTTCGAAGACAGTGGTCCCTTATGCTGTGTCATTGTTCCATAAGGGTAATGTCACCATATACATTTATAGAAAATAAAAAATAAGTTTATGAAAAACAGCCAAATGTCTTCCTTGCCATGCATAATCATCAAGTCTTAAAGGGACACTCTACTGACCAAACGCAAAATAAATGCAGTTCAGTGAGAAGTCTATGCATGGCAGGTGCTCTGAGCAATTGCTGACTCTTGTGTTTAGTGCAACAAAGCTATTCAAACCAGGAAGTAACAAGACCTGTTGTATGATTGACAGCCAGGGGAAGTCACCAGTATAATTTATAAAAGTGTCAATTTCTATTCAAATCTGCACTTTTTGCAAAATGAAAAATTAGGACACACTCTAAACACATTAAGCTTTTCAGCAGGTTAAGTGCTTAAGGGGTCTGGAGTTTCCCTTTAACATCCTTGAATTTGTAGAATGTTCTGAATCCTAAATTCAAAGTGCTTTAATCCTTGCCTTCATGGCTCAAAAAATTGGAGGTGATCCTTCCTAAAGAAAGGTTAAGTGCCCATTACTCACAGGTCAGGACTTGAATGACAGGATTCCATGATTTAATGAAGCTGCAATGAAGGCAATGTGTGGCTCTGCTCAATAGGAAATTGATATTTAAATATTGTTACATGCCATTCATGTAAAGGGTATTCACTTGGTAACACTTTCTCCGTCTGTGATATGAAAGAGGGTGAGCACTGTAGTCAGTGAATAGTAATGATAATTGTTTAGAACAATTATAATTACAAAAATAATTGTTTAGAACAATTTTGAAAAGAGGATCCTACTGTAACTTTTGTAGGTAGTTCTAGAGGTCTTTGCACCAAACACTTAAAAGAACACGGTAGACACTGTCATGCTAAACTCATGAGGAGAACTTTGTCTGGGAAGCAATGGGTTAAAAATCTTGTTGGAAACTTTTGTAAATTATTTTTAATTTGCTGTTGTCTTTGTTATCATTTGTTTCTCTACTGGTCCGTAGCCTTCTCTTAATCTATTCCTGTTTCTTCATAGTTCAACCTTTACATTAGTCTGGCTACTCTAAGGTCCGGTAATACAGCTCTTCCTATCCCTCTGTCTTTGCCTTTCATCTCGTTGATGATCCACTAGCCAACCCTGACAGTATGGGCTAATTTTATTTAGGACTGGTTGCCACTGCCATTAGTATCAACCAGGGAAAACTTTAGACACACTACCTTGAACTCCTTAAGGAATAATATTGTCAGGGTATTTATATCGGCAGACATTTTGTGCTATGATAGAAATTAAAATGTACATTGTCAGAGTCACTCTAAACAGACCAGACTCCATTTTGTTATTTTCAAGTTAACAAAGAGACACAAAACTTCTATCCTTTCTGTAACTAACCACTTTGCCAGAGCTAAGGAATGCTTGTATATACAAATCGAGTGATAAGAAATGAGAACGGGGGATGGACAGACTGTTAGCTAAATGCTAATGGAATATAATTAATTCTAAAACCCAGACATTTGTGACAGAGAAGATTAAATAATTTAATTTTACTTTCGATAATGTATAAGAGTCCCATTGTAATTTAAGGGTCATATTTAGTATTATAACTGTCATATTAGAAATTATAGCTGAATTTGCACGACACATAGTCTGAAGAAAATTCGAAGAAACTCTTGAACTGACAGAAAACTTGAGTTATAGACAACTATAATGATAAGGTAAATGACGTCAAAATAGCCACCAGGAAAAGTTAACTAAAAGTTAATCGGGGGCAAAGAGTTGGAAGCAGGCTAAGTCAGGAGACAGAGAAAGAGACCCATGACATTCAAATTCCTGAGAATACCTACTAATCTGATGAAAATATCTACTCAACTGGTAAATATGCTGGATTCATTTAATTAATATAAATTAATTACAATTTTCTAATAGCATGATATATGACTGGATAAATCACGATCAGATTTCGATATTTAGAAATCTTAGTTAACTAAGAAGTATATATTTATAACCATTCCATGCTGCAGATGGAATTAGAATAAGTATGTATTTATGTGACATATCACATGTTAGCATATCGTGATATTTATCCAGGTGTATTGATTTGCTCTAAAATAAGATAAAATATCTGTTTAGGCAAGTTAAGATTCTGCTTATAGAACATGGTAGATTAATCTTATTGGATGGTTCCAGGAAATGACTAATGAACTGGTTTAATTGTTATTTTATTTAAATTTACATGAGAATAGGTCTTAATTACCTAGGAGGTCTAGCCAGCATTGAAAGGGTTATTCTAACTGTCAGCTAAAGTTTTATGGCCTCCTGCTGCAAGCTGTGTGTGTAAGTTTCACCGTCGTTTCTCTGTGAAGCCCATCATAAATCATTGTCTTGACAATTAAGACTGTGTTAGCCATTGGGAGATGTTTTTACATTACCATATTGTATTGCATTCTATGTTATACTGAATATTCATTGATTATTGTCACACATGTTACATATTATTATTATTTAAATTGTCACAATAAATTGCATCTATTTTTATAACAAATTGTGACTTTATTTATATGGAATACATTTCACTTACACGATAACAATCTTTGGGATCTGATAATTGAAATAGTGGGCAATTCTCAACTGTTTACTATTATTATCCCATAAATATCCCCACAATATAATACCGGACATTCTGAAGGACATTCTCCACTCAAGCATCATGTTTCCTTTTTCGTTTAGATAAAGATTTTTAAAGACCCAATAGAGACTTCAAGACCTAATGATATCATTGATATTGATTTGTAATTGAATGATATCTATTGTTAAAGATTTGCAGATGCTTTGGTCTGTTAAGGAAGCACCTTCAGCATACTAATGTCCCTATAATACATTTTATTCTTTATAGAATTGTGTTCATTCAGGATTGCGTGCAACATTCCACTTTCAGACAAATTCTTGCATCTACGAATTTTCACATACTGAAGTGCAGGCATGTTTCAATTTATGAATATTGTTTTTGTCATATTTTTTTTTTAGAATTTAATGCTGTACACTACCTTTTTCTGACAAAAATACAAAAGCTTGACTGCTTTAATTTAATATTGTTGGATAAGCTTTTTCAAATGATTTAATGTTTTGTGGATACACTTTTACAATTATTTAATATTATAAAAAATATTTTAATTAATATTTTGGTATTTTTTATATATTATATACAATTATTTTAAAAGTAAAATAAAAAATATTAATTCATTTGGATAGCTTATCCAACAATATTAAATTGTGAACTGCTGAATAGAACAATTTAGCAATGGTAATTTCTTTAGAGATTAGCACAAGCAATCAATGGTTTGGGTGGAGATATTCCAAATCGGGAAGCAGTCTGAAGAATAAATCCCTCAATACAAAGTAATGAAATCTGGAGCAGATCTACCTCCAAACCATGGTCTCAATGTAATATTTTTGGATAATTCAAATGATCTAGGATTTTTGGATAAACTTTTAAAAAATATTTAATACTAACATAGTTACATAGGCTGAAAAGAGACGTGTCCGTCAAGTTCAGCCTTCCTGACTGAAAATGTTTTAAAATATTTTCACTTTTTTTTTTCTACATTGATATATTTTGATATACAATATATTTTTCATTTCATTTCTTATCATTTTAAAAGTTTATCCAAACGTATTAAATGTTTTGAAAAGCTGTTCTCATGTCTCATATGGTAAATGTGTGTAACCAGCTTTTTTTTTTTTCCAAAACAGTGCAGCAATGTCGGATTCCACAAGTTTTATTCTTACCACAAGTTGTATTCTTACCTTGTGAGCTACATTGCAATGGTAAGTTGACAATTTCATAGGCTATTATCTACGAGTTTCCCATTTAAAAAGCAACTTTGGCTACCAGTAAAAAGCACAGATTAGCTCCCTGAAAGACAGACCCAAGAACAAAATGCATCCTTCAAACCGGGTAAGGCTTTCTTTTACAAATTGTTGCCAAGAATCAGGGTTGCCTCTATAAAACAATAAAGATATATACCAGAATACTAATGGAATAACTGGACTACAGTCCCCCTGTTTGGGATTTGCTGTGATCATCAATAAGGCCAGCTACAATTACAACTACTTAGCAACCAGCGTGCTTCCAAACGAGATAACAAATTACCTTTGGTCTGGTATTATTCAATTTAACATACAGAGTCTATTGTTATCTTTCACACATATAACATCTCAGGTTAATGTTCTACTTTCACGAATAAAGAACATAGACTTTAAAGAGTCTATTTATATAACTTCCTTTGTTACCGGTAGAGTTTGTAGACCATTCAAGGACACGTTGTTGAACCATTATTTGGGGTCTATATATGGAATGCCTTTGGTGAAAAATTCTACAGTAGTTTTCTATTTTCTATTTTTTTCTTCAACTTCCAATCGTGTTCGCTGGCTGTCTGAAAGCACTTTAATCTTGCTCTTTCCATTTTAGACTTCAATCAGTGGCCTCTCTACAAGATTAAAGCAGTGATTGAAAAGCTGCCTTTCAGCTAAGAAGGACTGAGAAGAACAGCGAACACAATACCTCTTTACCGCACAATGATAAACTGAAGGATGTGTAGGGCAATGTACGTCTGCTCCTTAGGAAACACACACACTGCTCAATGACTCAGTGACAGGGACAGGGCCATGGGGGAAAAATGAAAGTGACAACTCAAAAGAAGAGAAATTTTTAGCAGACGCTTTGTTGTTACATTTTGAATATGAGGAACTACCATTTGATTATCCAAGCCAACTCTACATCAGTAAGACAAACTTTGTGGTACAAATCGTTTTACGAGAGACTGCGCTGAATGAAAACAAAGAATAAAACCAGACAACAGCTATTAGACTGCGGAGAAATAGCAATCTCTGGGGAGATTGAATGCAATATAAAGGTGTAGATAAAGAGTCGTGTTCTATAAGTGTGTCATAACCTAAAATCATGAACAATTTGCTGTTGTAAGCTACAGCTAAAGCCTCTAACAGATGCTGAAGACCACCCAGACTTTGTATTTTTCCAATAATTGTGCTATCCATTATTAGATAAGCTTTGGAAAAAAAAAAGGCAAACTTAAAGGAAAATTCCAGACACCAGAACAATTTCTTCAAAAGGAAGTTGTTATCATGCCTGGAGGCACCTGGCACTGCATTCATTTTTGGGGTTAAACCATTCATGAATGGTTGAACCCTAAAGTATCCTCTCCAGCTTTTGTTTTACTCTGCACCTGCCAACATCCGATTTCTGAAAGTCTTTTAAAAAAAAAAAAAACGGAAGCTCGAACTGCCGAAGGTAGGGTCACCACTGATAGGCTTACAGTGGTCAGCTTACACTCTAAGCCAATCAATGGATCCCCATTCATAAAAAATGGCTTGAAAAATATATGTATAAGTAATATGATATCTTAAATGTAAATCTAAAAAAAACGTATTTACTATTGATCATTTCTAAAGCTTGCATTTAAAGGGACATTACAGTAACCAAAACATCTTTAGCGTTTTGATGTATAGATCATGCCCTTGCCATCTCACTGTTAAATTATTTGCCACATAGGAGCTAAATCCCTTTTTTATGCAGCCCTAGTCACACCTCCCTGCATGTGACGTGCACAGCCTTCATAAACACTTCCTGTAAAGAGTCATCTAATGTTTACATTTTATTTTTTTTTCTCCTGCACTGCTAATAGTTTGCTAGGTTTATCAAAGTGTAATGAAGTGTGTGGCGGAACCCACCTCGCCACTGGACATTGGAGGGGCCTGGCTGCCTGCCTCCTACCTGCTGACTATGGCCCCTGGGTTATTTGGGGCATATTGTACTTTATATTGCTGCTACTGGCCCTTTAAAATCAGCAATGGATATATTGGGACTTTTGGGACTACTGTCCCTTTAAGACTGTGGAGCATATTCCAGTATACTGCCTTTAATATTACATATGTATTTATGTGTTGAGTTTAACCTGGGATATGTATGCAGCATTCACCTGATTGTTCGGTAGAATCACTCCATTCATTATATTGAGTGAAACTACCGAACAACCAGACCACCCAGGACTAAGTGTGCCTCCAATTACAGTTTGCAACAATGTTGCAAACGGGTAATTGGCAATCAGTGTAATGTATTCTTTGTCCTCTGGGTGGCCGCCATTCGGGAAACAAACACGTGGCGGCGGCCATCTTAAACTACCGAACAGCGGTGTTTTGCCGTCGAGTGTCTGGAACTAAAATCGGACACTTGACTAGGCAAACACCGCTGAGACCTCCATACTTCCAGAAATTCGTATAGAAACTACCGAATGACCCGCCATTCGGTAGAAAGAACCCCACAAACAAGGGAATTCATTCAAACCCTCTCCAGGCTCTATAACACAGGCAATTCGCCTGTTTTCATTCCCTTGTTTGTGACCGACCGCAGGGCCAAAATGCATGGAACTGTTTTCGGATACTTTACCCATGCGGTCGGTCAAATCTTTGGAACCTCATATCTCCCGAACTGTTCATCCGAATGACTTGAATTTTGGATATGTTGTCCCCCTGAATAAGGGCTATCCAGCGATGCTGGATTTAAAGGTGTACCCCCTGTTTTTGGGGTACATCCAGAACTTGGCTGGAAAAGTGTACCGGATAATTGGGTTTAATGTTATCTGAGGGGAGGGGATGTGTGGGCTGAACCATGTATGTGATTGGTTATTTTATGCCTCCCCCTGGGTGTGGCCTGTATGTGGATTATTGTAATAAAAGCCAGGCTGGATGAGCCAGTCCAGAGTTCCTGTTTTACCCTCAAAGTGATGTGTCGTCTCATTATTGGGGGGAAGGATTTATGGCATGCTGTTCCAGTTGACTGCTAGGAGTACAAGCCTATTCGTATGGTTCCTATTCAATGGTCTACAGCATTCCTATGCTTGAGAAGGTTCATATGCTGCATCGGTTCGGTGATTGTGGTGTCTGCCAGAGTGCTTGGAGTCCTCAGGAAGCACTAGGAGCATCCATTAACGGAGGTACCAAGTCGGGGTGCCAGGTGATCCGTTACAAAGTGCAATAGTGTAAAAAGGGAAGAGTCAATGAGTGTGTTTGTTGGTTCAATTTTTTCCAAGGTAATTGCTCCACTTTTAATACTTTATACCACTTTTTAAAACAGAACTATTTTACTCCTGGATGTGGAAACGTCACCTGGAGGACCCGGTAGCTGTAGTGGTTATGGTGTTGGGAGTGTTCCTTTGTGCTTGTTACATATCCTCCATCACTACTGTTACTTTATTTTTATTTTCTATTTTTACATTTCTGTGTGAGTCTGTTTTACGCATGATTTTCAGGTGTCGTGAAATGAGGCTAATTTACATGAAGCAGAGCCTTAAAAGACAACATATTTCATGATGATATAATAAATAGGGATTACAGTGAGTATAATAGTTATCAACCTGTGCTACGCTTCATTACTGAGCATGGCAGGAAAACTAAAGAAATGTATAATTAAAACGTTACACGGCGTGGATTAAAAAGAAAATAAAGATAAATGCAGTTGTACATGTTCAGCATGCTTTTGTGTTCGTTTTTTTTAAATGAGTGGGTTTAAGTTCAGGAATTGTTTTTATGCAAATTATGTTATTTTATGTCTTTGTACATGGATAAATAGTTGGAAAATCTAGTTTGCCTAGGCAGCCTAGCGCCTCTAGTGGCTGTAAGGAAGACTGCTATAAGAGGCATATTTTTTACCTGCGATGTAAGCATTGCCTTATCTACAAAATGCAATGCTTTGTATGCCAGGGTTGAAACTAAATCACCCATGCATCCAGAGCACTCCTAGGAGAGTTGGTCTGGGATAATTTAGAAGTCCTTTAAGTATCTTCTACTTGTTTTATGCTTGTTTTGCATTCATTCAAATGCGGTATCTGTGCATGATCAACTTTCTGTGGTTTTGAATCCAATTTAACATAACATTTTGTTCCTTCTTTGAAAATTGGCATGTAATGTGCTCTGTTATTTTTCAGACCACAGGTGAGGAGCGTACTGTCTGCAAGGATGATGCAATATTCACTTGCCATAGATACAAGGTTGCTTGATTAAATGTTCTGTATGCAATATTATCCCTTGTTGGAAAAATAACCAGGAGCATCAAGTGCTAGGGTTCAGAAAGGAAACAAAATAAACACAAAATGCAACTACTAACCATATTTCTAGGGACATAAATAATTCATAAATCCCATTTTTTTTTTTCTATCTAAAGACATTTCGCCTCGTGAAAAAGCAAAGAATAGTTTCTGAATAATAAAAAAATCCTATATTACAGGGATGGTTACCGGAACGTTATCAAAAACAAACACAAATTAAACAGGCTGTATAATGCAGCTGTGGTCTGTGAATTAACCTAGATGGAATAATGAACCACTTAAAGGAACACTATAGTCACCAGAACAACTACAGCTTATTGTATTTGTCCTGGTAAAATCATTCCCTTCAGGCTTTTTGCTGTAAACACTGTGTCTTTTCAGAGAAAATGCAGTGTTTACATTACAGCCTAGGGATACCTCCACTGGCCACTCCTCAGATGGCCACTAGAGGTGCTTTCTGAAGCAGTGCTGCACAGTGTGACTGACATTCATTGTCTCCACCATCAGCATGGAGACACTGAACTTTCCTTGTAAAGATCCATTGATTCAAAGCATCTCTATAAGGAGATTTGATTGACCAGGGCTGTATTTGGCTTGTGCTGGCTCTGCCTCTGATCCGCCTCCTTGACAGTCTCAGCCAATCATTTGGGAATGCATTGTTATTGGCTCAGACCACCACTTCTGATGATGTCAGCCAAGCTGGCAGATCAGGGCCAGAGCCAGCAGCAGCAGAGTGAAATAAAAGTAAGGTTTTACTATATTTAGGAGGACCAGGGGGCTAGATGGGGATTTTAACACAATAGGGTCAAGAATACACGTTTGTGTTCCTGACCCTATATTGTTTCTTTAAGGACCAGTCAAGGTCTACACTGTTATATTTATATAATCCACAATCCTGTTCTTGTTTTTTCATTTCAGTTGTTTCTAGACTTACGATGTTGTGTGTTGTGTGTTAGTCCTCAACACAAACACAGTCTGACACTAATTTGCAGCTGGTAATGTTGCCCAACTCATTGTACATTTACACAGGGCTATGCACTAAGGGGAGAATTCAAAGTGAATTTAACCCCTTAAGGACACATGACATGTGTGACATGCCATGATTCCCTTTTATTCCAGAAGTTTGGTCCTTAAGGGGTTAAAATTTAAGATCAAAACAGCCAAACTGGAACAATTATCTTACTTGATTGTACCTTCAACTCAGCTATGTTGTCCTTAAATTTGAAATTCACTTTGAATTCTCACTTTAGTAACTAACCCTGACTGTGTTATGAACTAAAGCGAGAATTGTTAGGAAATGAAAGTAAATTCTAAGTGAATTACAAATTTAAGACCAAAATAGCCAAAACAAGGATCATAGCTGAGAATGTTTCCAATTTGAATTCCTGACAATTTTCACTTTAGTAATTAACTCTGACCAAACTGGGTTTAACTTTTGTCATTTATTGTTAATCCACAATTTTAAGATCTATAGGTTCAGACTGATATGTTAGCAACTAAGAAAATTAGGATTTCATGGGCTTTGCAATTGAAGGTTATCAGACAATTCTATAACCTGGTATTATGGTATTATGTGATTTGTGGATAACACCATAAAAACCCTCTCCTAATCACGCCATTTCAGATGTTTGTTGTGTTTGTTTTACTTACGCATTAAACTGTTGCTAAGTTTGATCAGTTAGATTTTTCTTAATATGTTGAAACTTGTTGTCAGAAATCTATCAAATCTTTTTGACAGTTTGTTAAAAAGGAATGTCTCAATAAATCTTATCAGCACTGATTGTGATAACTTAAAGGAACACAAGACTGGATGTGAAGCGGGCGCTCTAGGGCCCCAGATAAGTTGTCAAACCCACTTAACATTAATTGATAAATGACACTGGTTCTCCTGGCACCATAACCACTGTTGTGGTCATTGTGTCTGGAATGTAACTTTGTGGTTGGTTGCTTTATGAAAGATATTGGGCCTTTTCTTGTTGAACCAAAAATGTCAACAGTTTCGTCAACACTGCAAAAGGCTGTTCAACATTGATTATGATCAAGTCTCTAAGGATCTTATTCCAAAATGTTATGCCTTATTTTTTTAGCGACAGCAGTGCTTTATAGAGCCGACAAAGTTAATACAACACTTTATTCTGATAAAAGATCTTTAGGAGCCAGATTGGGCTGGTAGAAATATATATCCCCAGTCGTTAGGGCAGGGGTTCTCAACCCAGTCCTCAGGACCCCCTACCAGTCCAGGATTTGGGGATTACCTGGATGTGTCTAAGGTGTTTAGACTCTACGGTGTTTTTTTTTTCTTTTTCTAAACACCTTGACACACCCAGGTAATCCGTAAACCCTGGACTGGTAGGGGGTCCTTGAGGACAAGGTTGAGAACCCCTGCTTTAGGGGATTAAACAGCGCACATAAACATCCCATAAACAATGTAATTCAAGATAAAAACAAAGGTATTTATTAGTCTGTAGTATGGGCACTCTGATCAGATGGAATTCATCTGTATACTCAAAAGTCCAATTAGAAATAAAATGAGTTTTCACGGTTCCGTGGATCTACAGATCTGCATTCAAATGAGTCGTTCAATCACTTTTCTGTATGTCATACTATAAAAGATAATTATTCCTATTAAAACAGATTTAATTGCTTTTCCCTGAACTGCAGTGATAGCTATAGCTCATTTAATCCTTCTAACTGCTAACCTGGGCACAATAGTTTTAATTTAATAACGAATATTGCGTAACATCTGCTATCATTCGGACTCTAGAGTCATGTTTGGAGATATAATTCCAACGAGTCACATTCTACTTGTGCTACATTGTATCACTCAGGGAACTGCATCTATTGCAGTGAATGCTATTCATTATGCTGTTGTAATGTACGATCATATGATAAATACTACTGTAATTGACCAATATTACAATTCTTGTGGCTGTCTGTATTTAATTATTTTCAATGTCCCATTGCTGTCTGTATTTGGAACTTTCAAATATTCTGTTCATTTGAATATCTCTACTTAACTTGTGCACATCAAAAAGTTTGGTTTGTTTGAATCCGTTCGTCTGCATAAAAAAAATTAATTGTTCGACCGATTTTAGCCCTTTCGGTATTTCAGATAAATTTTGTTTCTTTGTTTAAAACCGAATTCACAAGTCTAATCTCTGCCTTAAAAGGTTTGCTATCTATATCGGGACATTTGTAACATTCAATTGACTCTCTAAGTTCATATCCTTCTATTGGCTTTCTATATTTGGACATCTGTAACAATAAACATTTTGAAACATTCTGCTCGCTTGGCTGTATCTACATAAAACTTTGACACATTCTATTAGTTAGCTATATGTGGACATTTGTAACATTCAATCAACTAAGTTGGAGGTTTATATCCTCCGATTGGCTTTTTATATTTGGACATACTGTAACAGTCTACTGCCTGTATTTGGAGGTCTGTAACATTCTGTTCCCCTTGTAGATTTCGACAGCATGTAGCATTCTAATATTTAATGTTTGTTTGTATATTTGTACTATCCGCTGTCTGTCTTCAAGTTTTTAACATTATGTTGACTGTCTGTTAAAAAACAATTTTGGAATTAGAGCTTCATGAATAAGAGCTGGTCATGAAGCGGAAAATTATGCTAAGAATTATTTTTTTTAATTCTTCATTTATTCGCAACAGTAATGACATCAGTTTTGAAAGTATAAATTAAACACAATATAGAAGAAGTAAAATAGTACATAGGTGTAAAATATAGTAATATGCACGAATGTCAGACTCTTATGTCGTATTTAGTGAAAATATTAAACCAACAAATAGAAGAAGCGGTAGGAGATAAAAGAAGGGAATAAAGGGGGAAATAGTGAAGGAAGTGGTCCCATCCCCCCTGGCACTCCTCACCGGGCCACAGTTACATGTACTCTGAACTAGTGAAGGCAAAGGGCTTATGCCTGGTCGCACTCTGATGAGATGATCTGTGTTGGTTAGTGGATAGCCTGTTAAACAAGTCCTATAAGGAGACTTCATGGTAAACATCACCCTTTTTGTAGCTCCAAAGAGATATTACCCACGGTTAATGTATTCTAATAGTTTATGCAATCCATACAGAATCCAATGCTCTCAATCTAAGAACACAGAGTCGAGGTGTACACAATTCAGAGTTAGATGAGGATAGATGGAGTCCAAAACGTGGATAATGGATGGAGGAATAGGGAAAGCAAACAGTATGGAGCAGAGATAGAAGGGGAAAGGTAGGCTGCAGTGATAATAATGTTCTTTTTCTGTCCAAAGCTATGAGGTTGAGGAGGTGTATTACACATGTTTTCAAACAAGGGTAATGTGTTACAAACTACTTAAACGACCAATTAAATTATTTTCTGCGACTTTTGTTTTAAAAGGAATCTTTAGTGTTAGGAATACAAATCTGTATTTCTTACACTAGAGAGTCCTCTGGTTTCCCTCTCCCTCCGGTTTATGAAGGATTAAAAAAAACCTTTTATCACCTGATTCCAGCACCAATTTCCCTCGGAGCTGCGTGGGTGCTTAACCTCCTCTGACATCACATGTGCGAGGAGCACTGCAAGCACATTAGGCCCTCCCCATAGGAAAGCTTTGCTTCAATGGTTTCCTGTGGGGTTTTCATTGATGCTAGATGTCCTCATCCAGAGTGTGAGGACATCTAGCATCAGTGAAAACCCCAGTTAGGCGACCAAAAGTCGGTTAGTCACCAGGAAGTGCCTCTAGTGCTGTCTGATTGACAGCCACTAGAGGCAGTCTTAGTCCTGCAATGTAATTATTGCAGTTTCTAAAAAACTGCAATGATTTACACTACAGGACATAGTGTGACAGGGACACTGCATCAATGAGATGAAGTGCTCTGGATGACTATAGTGTCCCGTTAACATTCCTTATTAGAGGGGCCATAGTATTCAACCACAAAGCAGCCAAAGCTTCCCTTGCAACCACCGTGATCTTATAAAATAACTTTTCTGCTCATTTTAGGAAACCATAGAAGGTGTCGAGTACAAAGGGCCTGTGGAATATGGTTGCAAGTAACAGTTCTACCTCCCTCCAATAGCGAACCACCACCAGGCACCTCCACCACATGTGCAGATAAGTTCTGCAATAGCCACACAATTTCTCACGTTTCACCCATTCCTGACTGTTAGAACACAGTGTTCCATCTTGTTTAATCTCCTGAACATCTTTACAGTAAGAGACTGGACTGGGTGGTCTTTACAATTTCTATGCCAAGTGCAGAGGACTGAATTAAATACAGGAAGGGAAGTTTGTTTCATTACCAGGCCATGACCAGTCCTTAAAGGAACACCATAGCGTTAGGAATATAATTCTGTATTCCTAACACTATAGTGTCCCTGTATCTAGTTTTGTAGGTTTGTTCCCCTCCCTCCTGTTCAGTTAAAAAGGTGTCAAGGCAGTGGTGGGACCTAATGTACATGCGCAACACTTGCTATAGGAAAGCATTGAACCAGTGCTCTCCTATTGGGAATCTGAAGCAGTTAGATGTCCTCTTGCGATTTGTAAGGATGTCCAACATCATTTCATGTAGTATAACTCCCTTAGGGACCAGGAAGCACCTCTAGTGGCTGGTCTGGTAGACGCTAGAGCTGGAGTTAACCCTGCAATGTAATAACTGCAGTTTCTTAAAAAGGGCAATGTTTTACATTGCAAGGTTAAACAGACAGAGGCTTTTCACTCAGACCAGTTAAATGATACGACGTGGTCTGGGTGTCTATGTTTTCTCTTTAAGCACAAGAGAAGGAAAATGTACTGACATGGTGTAAAAGCCCCAAACTGTTTATTTTAAATTCCCATTGTTCACTGGACACATAATTAAAGACCAGTCATTTCTTGTTGGCCTTTCATTTTAAGCTTTGCCTTTTTGTATTTTGTTCTTAAGGAAATCTTTTATACATGACACAGAGGTTCCATTACACTGACTTTAAATAAAGCAACTGTTTCATATTGTGTTTTTTCTGCATATCTGTAATTTAGTTACAAAAGCTATTAAAAAGAAAAATGAAATCCTTCCCATCTTGCCTACGTAAAAAACAATTAAACATTATATTATCTCCCAGCGTCTTCATGTCGCAACTATAGATGGATTACAGAGACCCGTGCTTTAAATGTGGATTATTTTGTTTATTTAAATTCAGATAAATTGAAATCCAAGCATTTGCTTTAACGTTTAATCTGATTCTCTAATCTTGTTTCAATGGCAATGCATAGATCAGTCTGGTTTCTATACCCTCTTAATGTAATTAGTCAAAGGAAATACAAGGAACTAAAATACATAATAAATTCACTTTGTAAAACCTTTCATTTTTTGCAGTTTCACAGTTTATTTATTTCCTTTTGCTAATGTTAGTGTTATTTAGTTACTAGAGATTTAATCAGCAATAATAGATTTTTACAAGGTTATCTTTCTTGCAAATCTTATTATCTCATGGCCAGTAGAGGTCACTAAAGAGAAGGTACAACAGATTTCACTGCTACTTCCAGAAGTGGATACAAATAAATGGTTAAACCATTTATGTGTCCTATTGATAGATCACCCTTCCAATTAAATGTTATTCTTATCATACTCTTGTTTGACCTAACAGCTTAGTCCCTGTCCCTTTAGATAACAGATTTTTTTTTCTCAATATAGTCAATACTGAAGAATCCTTTATTTTACCTATTCAGAAGATTTTTCACATTGTAAGATCTGTGAATTGGTTCTTGTACAGAACTTACATCCAATGTACAAAATCAACATGTAGCAACCTCCAACATAAATCACTACCCCTGGGTGCAAAATATATTTTTTGTGATTCCATGATAACCCATTTGTAAAATGTTATAAATTTCATTTTAAATGGGCATTTCAATTAGCATAGAGATGTTATTTAAGACTTTAAAATTCAGTTTAAATACTCTACTAACATATGGTTTGTTTCAATGCTTGTCTCAATCACTTAGCGTTAAGTCGGTCATCACTAGAATGGCTGTCACTATCATTAGCGACTACCAGCTGTTTTTCCTGCTACTAAATGTAACATATAACTACTGGTAATTGGCAACTGATTAAAGTTTTACCACCTACCAAAGAGATTAATGGGAGATGCTACATAATATGCAAAATCTGTTTCCGTGTTACATGGTACAAATTACTACCTGTTGCCATGTTACTAGACTTGTTGATAAGTTAATGACTGCAGACTCTCAAAACATTCTATATTAAAAAAAAAAATACTCTATTCTATATTTAGGGGTTTAAGCCCTTCTTTAAGCCTGAGGTATGTAATTTTTAAAAATATATGTGAATTTGAGGTGCATGGAAATACACATTGGAAGGTGAAGTGAGCATGTTTAAATTAATTATTTCCAAGCGTACCAGACATATAACACAAGTGTTGCTGAACATGGAATGGAATTTGTAGCAGCAAAGCTCTACCAGCTTTTGGTATTAATCATGTTTAACAGTGGGTTTTTAATAGCAAGCATATAAATTAGCCAATTTTAGGTCAAATAAACAACAGGTAAGGCTAAATGAAATCACGGTAATATACATGGTGATTTCTATTATCTTTAAAGCGACGTTATAGTCACCAAAACACCTTTAGCTTAATTAAGCAGTTTTGGTGTATAGATCATGCCTCTGCAGTCTCACTGCTCAATTCTCTGCCATTTAGGAGTTAAATCACTTTGTTTATGCAGTGCTAGGCAAACCCCCCTGCATGTGACGTACACAGCCTTCCTAAACACTTCCTGTAAAGTGACATCTAATGTTTATATTTCCTTTAAAGTCTGTTTAATTTAGAATTTATTAACACCGTTCCTGTTAATAGTTTGCTAGACCTTGCAACAGCCTCCAATGTGTGATTAAAGTTCAATTTACAGAGCAGGAGATAAAAACCTTTAAAGTAAGTTAACATCTGATTGAAAATGAAACAGTTTTTTATCATGCAGGATGTGTGAGTCACAGTTATTTTATCATGCAGGATGTGTGAGTCACAGCTAGGGCTACATAAACAGAACCAAAAGTTATTTAACTCCTAAATAGCAGAGAATTGAGCAGTGAGACTGCAGAGACATGAGCTATACACTAAAACTGCCTCATTAATCTAAAGTTGGCTGGTAAAAAAGAAGACAGGGGAAACACCTTTAGGGTTACACCAGTTAGTTCAAATAGTTTGTATGCATGAAAATTTTCCAAGCCGAAATGCCATATGGACAGGAAATTCAGAACATGAAATACCAATTGGACTGGTTGAGGGACTTGGCTACATGTACCTGATACCATATTCTCTTAAAAAGTATTTACATATTTCCCAATTCTGATTTATATGATTCATTTCTGTTGGATTTCTCCTTTTTTGATATACAAAGCTTTTCTAATTTAATCTTGGCACTCATCTTGTTAAGCATGTTGCAGGCCTTGTTGGAGGTCTTACCTGCATCCCCCTACCCCCCCCTCTCCATACACCACACATACACATATAGTCTTTACAGAGTATGATACTAGACCCAAAGGTTGATCCACCTTTTGTGTAACAATTTAAAAGTTTCACAATCCCTGTGAGGATCATACTTCAATTTATAAATGTTTAATTTGATTTCTATGCCTGTCTCAAAGGGATATTTAGTATCATATGACCTTGCATACTTAAAAGCAAAAATATGGGGTTCTCTGGTATGCTATGATTTTTCCATTATTGTAACTGCTCTGAATCTGCTAATAAAAAGATAATAAAAAATAAAGAAAGATTGAGAATTTATTTTGTAAGGTTTTCTGTTCTGTTTATTTTCCCCATGCGCTATTTTAAAATGCACACGCTAGTTATGTTGGCTATCGCACCAGCCAGACCTCAAGGTCGTGGGTTTTATTCCTTGCTTGTGCAACTTTCAGCTGTAAGAAATATGAACAGCATTGTGATGGGTCATGGTAGCGCCTATATATACCCATTCTGTGTGCAAGAGGACGCACAAAGTGCATCGAGTCTACTTAATTTGTTAATCATGTTACTTTTATTTCAAGTGTTATTTAAATATATTGCATCATTCCCTCTGTCTGTTTTCTAAGATATTACTGGCTGTGTGTTTGAGAAATATGCCAATCTCCATATATTTGAGTAAATCAATGTGCATTAATAGGTAGGATTTGCTTAGTTTATTTAAAATTTGACCATGGGCCACTCTTGGAACAGAACATTTTTCAAGTCATGGAACCATAAATAATGAAGGTATTCGACTCCAGGCTTGCGAACCCGCAACTGTGCCAATGTATACATCACTAGCGGCAGTGCCATAGCCCTGGTAGCTGATACCAACCAATCAACATACATGGATATTGTTATGTTTTATCTTCCATACGCAACACACAGCTAATCAATATGGGGTAGGTATGCAACTCCACATTGTAGTCTTTTGATCAAGGTGTCTTGTGTTGGACAGACATCCTAAAACCCATAGTAAAGCATGGAGAATAGTTGCAAGTATGTTAATGCTAAGTCTCCCTTCCCATTTGAATAGATGCGCAGTGGTCATATGGAGTGAAAGATTCCTGGCTTCAATATGGAGTAAGATAAGCCATCACAGATATTTAATTCATCTGTTGTCTTAGATTGTTGCAATTATTTACCGACCGGTTCTTAATCGCTAAAACGTTTCTTGCGCTCAGATATTTCCATGTTAAAAAAAAAAAATTTAACATTTAACTACTGGTATTTAGTGGATTGCAAAAGTTGTAACATTCTTAAACATCAAGCGACATCCGGATTCTGTGATGATTAATAAAAACCTACAACCTGCATCTATCTGACTAAAATGGTACTGCAAACTCTCATTAAAAATAATTGAATTAAAAGCTAGCATGGTGTATGCCCTTTTCAACTACCTGTGATATTTTGCAAAATCAAACTGCTCAGACAATCACAAGTAAAATGTGCGTGTGCTGACTGCACCTTCTTTATAGTATCCTTTTGGAGTTGCTATCATTGGATATTTTTTATCTGCAAACATTTACAGGATGTTGTCATTATCCGACCTTAAAGGGCACCTGTCATGCCCCAAAATACGTACGCTCATTAGATTGAGTATAGGATTCTATCTCTACATTGTGCTAGCAGTTTTTGTAGCAAATGTAATTGATTAAGAGAAATAGATTTTTCTCCCAACTGTCCGTCAATGTCTCAGTGTGTCGAGGTATTGACTGACAAGGGAGAGCAGAAACAACCTTCCACAGGAAGTCCCCCCTGCCCTCCACCTGTAGCATCTACAGCGCCTGTGCTGGGTTGCTATGGAAACCTTCTAGCCTGCACTTCTAGGAATGGAGCGACGGGACACCAATCAATTTCAGATAAGTAAAATTATTCATAACAGGTTCACTTTAGTGACTGCTTTTTAACAGCAATTATTGAAACAAGTTCATTTTTAGGTAAAATAAACAGGCCATGGAAAGGGTTATATGTCGTTGTAATAGTTAATCATTTGGGAGTCTAGTTAAGTGTTGCTGCTAATATGCAGCTTAAGTCCTAAAATCATAATTTCTAGCAGAAAAAAGGCCTCCATTATAGCCACAAACCATTGTATATGAAAACAATGAGATTGCCACTCCGGTTGTCATTTTGTAGATGAAGTTGTGGTTTCTTGGGCATTTAATGTCCTATTTTCTGGTGTATTCGAGCCATACATCATGTCCTACTGACTGTCACTGATTAGGCTTTCTAGAACAGCCTGAATGGGCATAAAATTAACTCTTTCAGAGATACAACTGAGAATAGTACAAGTACCACTCCGGCAAGATTTTTTCACAATCTCTTGCTAAGCTCATTTGAGCAGGGTACTCATCTACCTATTGTTCCTGTGTCACTGTGCAATTGTCTCATCTATTGTAAATTTTTCCCCCTTTCATAATATTGTAAAGCGCTGCGGAATGAGTTGGCGCTATATAAATACCAATAATAATAATAATATAATAATAATAACCAAGAACTATATAAATACCAATAATAATATAATAATAATAACCAAGAACTTATGTTGAGTTAAAATATATACTGCTAACAGTGAGAAATGCACAAATCAGTCCTCAATAGTGATGTACCGAGCGGTTCGCAGGCGAATAGTTCCTGGCGAACATAGCGTGTTCGCGTTCGCCACGGTGGGCGAACATATGCGCGGTTCGATCCGCCCCCTATTCGTCAACATTGAGTAAACTTTGACCCTGTGCCTCACAGTCAGCAGACACATTCCAGCCAATCAGCAGCAGACCCTCCCTTCCAGACCCTCCCACCTCCTGTACAGACTCCATTTTAGATTCATTCTGAAGCTCCATTCTTAGATAGAGGAGGGAAAGTGTAGCTGCTGCTCATTTGATAGGGAAATGGATAGCTAGGCTAGTGTATTCAGTGTCCACTACAGTCCTGAAGGACTCATCTGATCTCTGCTGTAAGGACAGCACCCCAAAAAGCCCTTTTTAGGGCTAGAACATCCGTCTGCTTTTTTTCCCTGTGTAATCTAATTGCAGTTGCCTGCCTGCCAGCTTCTGTGTCAGGCTCACAGTGGATACTGTGCTCACTTGCCCAGTGCCACCACTCATATCTGGTGTCACAATAGCTTGCATTTAAAAACAATTTTTTTTTTAACTGTAATAGATTGAATAGCAGTTAGTTGTCTTCAAGCGTGTGTGTCAGGCCTACAGCGTGTACTCTGCCAACCTCTGCCACTGCACAGTGCCACTCATATCTGGTGTCACAATAGCGTGCATTTAGAAACAAAAAGTTTTTTTTCACTGTAATAGATTGAATAGCAGTTAGTTGTCTGCAAGCGTCTGTGTGTCAGGCCAACAGCGTGTACTCTGCCAACCTCTGCCAGTGCACAGTGCCACTCATATCTGGTGTCACAATAGCGTGCATTTAAAAACAAAAAAAATGTTTTCACTGTTATAGATTGAATAGCAGTTAGTTGTCTTTAAGCGGGTGTGTCAGGCCTACAGCGTCTACTCTGCCAACCTCTACCAGTGCACAGTGCCACTCATATCTGGTGTCACAATAGCGTGCATTTAAAAACAAAAAAAGTTTTTAACTGTAATCTAATAGCAGTCAGTGTCCTTCAAGCGGGTGTCAGGCCTACAGCGTGTACTCTGCCAACCTCTGCCAGTGCACAGTGCCACTCATATCTGGTGTCGCAATAGATTGCATTTAAAAACCATAAAACTTTTTTCACTGTTATAGATTGAATAGCAGTTAGTTGTCTGCAAGCGTGTGTCAGGCTTACAGCGTCTACTCTGCCAACCTCTGCCAGTGCACAGTGCCACTAATATCTGGTGTCACAATAGCGTGCATTTAAAAACCCCAAAACTTTTTTCACTGTTATAGATTGAAAAGCAGTTAGTTGTCTTCAAGCGGGTGTGTCAGGCCTTCAGCGTGTACTCTGCCAACCTCTGCCAGTGCACAGTGCCCTCATATCTGGTGTCGCAATAGATTTAAAAACCAAAAAACTTTTCTCACTGTTATAGATTGAATAGCAGTTAGTTGTCTGAAAGCGGGTGTCAGGCCTAGAGCGTGTACTCTGCCAACCTCTGCCACTGCACAGTGCCACTCATATCTGGTCTCACAATAGCGTGCATTTAAAAACAAAAAAACTTTTTTCACTGTTATAGATTGAATAGCAGTTAGTTGTCTTCAAGCGGGTGTGTCAGGCCTACAGCGTGTACTCTGCCAACCTCTGCCAGTGCACAGTGCCACTCATATCTGGTGTCGCAATAGATTTAAAAACCAAAACACTTTTTTCACTGTTATAGATTGAATAGCAGTTAGGCTGAAGGAGAACGACCTGTACTGTGTGTCCACGCTACTAGACCCCCGGTATAAGCAGAAAGTGGCTGAAATGTTACCAAATTACAACAAGTCGGAAAGGATGCAGCATTTGCGTATAAGGGTGATGTCACAGCACAACGGGAATCTAACAGGGGAAGAGGTGAAAGTAATCCTCCTCCTCCCACGACCACGCCGGCAAGGACAGGACGCTTTACAGACGTGTTGTTGATGGAGGACATGCGGAGCTTTTTAAGTCCTACGCATTGCCACAGCCCTTCGGGATCCACCCTCAGAGAACGACTCGACCAACAGGTAGCAGACTACCTCACCGTAACTGCAGATATCGACACTCTGAGGAGTGATGAATCCCTTCACTACTGGGTGTGCAGGCTTGGCCTGTGGCCTGAGCTATCCCAATTTGCGATAGAACTTCTGGCCTGCCCCGCTTCAAGTGTCCTGTCAGAAAGGACCTTCAGTGCAGCAGGAGGTATTGTCACTGAGAAGAGAAGTCGCCTAGGTCAAAAAAGTCTAGATTACCTCACCTTTATTAAGATGAATGAGGGATGGATCCCGAAGGGACTGACAGTGGGCGATACATTCGACTAAAAAAGGCCTGATGAGATGAGCTGCCTTGGGCTAAAAATGGTCCACACGCTGCTGTACTTTAGCTCTGAATGCCGGTTGACTTGCGTGACTTATCCGCCACCAACTTGGGTTCAAGCCGCAATGTTTTAGGGCACTTTCTGCCTGGGAAACAAACATCAATTTTTCTGGCCGCTGCTACAGCGGCTGCAACAATACCTAATTTTTCAGGCATGTGTACATGCCTAATTTTTCGGGCCTCATGTGCTGCACTGTGGCTTCAAAAAAACAAACCAAAAAAAAGGCACATAACAGGGATTAAACTGATAGGAATAGTACTTTTTAACACACCACTCCTATCTGGTGGCACATTAGATTGCACACGCAGTGCCCCAAATTTGAAGTAGGAGGACCGACCAAGCATCTTTTTCCATCTCCCGGTTCCTAAAATCGATGCCATATACACGTCCCCTGATAGGGCGCCAGCTCGTTATTCTCTTGGGCGCCAGCTCATTATTCTCTTTTTCACTTCACTAGGGACACTTTACTGCACTATGGGCACTTAGACCCACTCTTTGTCTTGCACAGTGTTATTCCTAGCCAGCATCTGTGATGGGAAATCAGGCAGTCATCTAAACGTTTAGATTGAGCTTTAGCTCAGAAAACCCTTGAAGGTGTTTAAGGAGATTAGGGCTAGTTTAGAGGATTCTTCTTAGACCTCTCTGAGTCTTTATAGCCCTTCTACCTATCCAGCATTTCTGGAAACTAGCTAAGAGAATGGGTGGCTGTGTGTCTGTGATACATTTAACTTTATATCACCTTATTGACACTTTTTATGACAGCATCACTCTGGTCTCCATACTCTCTGCCTATACCCATCTATTTAGAGGGAATTTCCTTGCCCCTGCCAATATTATATAATAGGTAATAGTATTACCATTATTACACAATTAACCACTATAGCGGAATGAGTATAGTATCCCTTTGTTATTTATAAATGATACAATAAAGACTTTTGTCCATTACTCAATTTACTTTAACAAAGGGTACTAACCACGGTATTAGGAAGCATTACTCTGCTTTCCCTTTCTCCCTCTATTATACACCTATGCTCACTGGGATTTGTAGGTATCACTTTATTATAGTTGTCTAACCTTTTCCTATGCCAGTTTTAGATCTCCTTCTTGGGAGATTTTTTCTTTTTTTCAGTTTATTAGCATACCTGGGTACAAGCCCTCGGTGGGGCTGGCACCACCACCTGACCACATTTCCTCGTTTGTTCCACTCATACCGCTTTTTCCATCTTTGAAGGGATTTGGCGAAACAAGGAAATAATCCTCTACTCATAACAGGGATTAAACTGAGAAGAATAGAACTACTTAACACACCTTAATACCAATAATGCCAATAATGCAGAGAGAGGCAACGCAGAGAGAGGAGACTGAAGAAGAGGAGTCAGAGGAGGAAGGTGGCTTTGAGGAGGTGGAAGACCAAACACAGCAGGCGTCCCAGGGGGCTTGTTGTCACCTTTCGGGGACCCTTGGTGTTGTACGTGGCTGGGTGGAGGAAGAGACCTTCAATGACATCAGTGAGGACAAGGAATGGGACATGGCTAGCTTGGTATCCAACCTTGTGCAAATGGGGAGTTTGCGGTTGTGCAAATGGACTGTTTGCGGTTGTTTGCGGTGCGTTAAACGGGGAGTTTGGTCTGTCACTGTGAAGCGGGCGTAACCCTTACACTACCTGATCGATACAGCATCATACAGTAGGTCCCCCCCCATTATTTTTATGGCCCCACCCACCGCTCACGGGTGGGGGCGGGCGGGATGACAGTAGGTCCACTCCATTGTGATTTATGGCCCCCACCCCCCTTATCCTTATTTACTGAATATTCCCCTGCATAACAATGTTTGGCATTTAGTGAATATTCCCTATTCTGCTCTGTGTCAGTGTGTATCTGGGTCTCTGAGGACAGGTGTCAATCCATATCTGCCAGGTGACCCTATGTAGGAGGAACAGTCCCTATTCTGCTCTGTGTCAGTGTGTATCAGGGTCCCTGAGGACAGGTGTCAATCCATATCTGCCAAGTGACCCTATGTAGGAGGAACAGTCCCTATTCTGCTCTGTGTCAGTGTGTATCAGGGTCCCTGAGGACAGGTGTCAATCCATATCTGCCAAGTGACCCTATGTAGGAGGAACAGTCCCTATTCTGCTCTGTGTCAGTGTGTATCAGGGTCCCTGAGGACAGGTGTCAATCCATATCTGCCAAGTGACCCTATGTAGGGGGAACAGTCCCTATTCTGCTCTGTGTCGGTGTGTATCAGGGTCCCTGAGGACAGGTGTCAATCCATATCTGCCAAGTTACCCTATGTAAGGGGAACAGTCCCTATTCTGCTCTGTGTCAGTGTGTATCAGGGTCTCTGAGGACAGGTGTCAATACATATGTCAAGGTGTCAATATGTCATATGTCAGGTGTCAATCCATATCCATTGTGATTTAGGAATGTTAGGTGATTTATGCCCTTTATGGATTAAAACCAGACTCTGCATCAACTGTGTAATTTTCCATGGGAGTTTTGCCATGGATCCCCCTCCGGCATGCCACAGTCCAGGTGTTAGTCCACTTTAAACAACTTTTCCATCACTATTGTGGCCAGAAAGAGTCCCTGTGGGTTTTAAAATTCGCCTGCCCATTGAAGTCTATGGCGGTTCGCCCGGTTCGCCGGTTCGCGAACATTTGCGGAATTTCGCGTTCGCCGTTTGCGAACCCGAAAATTTTATGTTCGCGACATCACTAGTCCTCAATCCTCACCAATAAATAGCATAGTTCTATTCGGACATAACTATGTAACTCATACGATTTTCTGTGCCTCTAATAAATCAAGGCCATTGAGGGGCTTTTTCTTAGGGAAATTATCAATTGTGTTTATAAATAACGTGCACAACATTCATCAAAATATTTGATCTGTGAGAGAGAAAAAAATCTCAGGAAAACTTTTGTTTGGACGAAACAAAATTGTTCGTTAAGACTGAATTTCACCCATGCAGTGATTCAATTCAGACTAATTTCGTCCATGCAAACAATGATTCGCACAAACCAAAATAGAGTGAAAATGGGCCTTTCAGTGAACTGCAGATATATACATAATATTTATGCCCCATTTCCACAGTATTTTGTGCTGTGAAACGGTTAATAGACTGACTGTTACTTCTCCTCCTGGGTCTAACAAGTGACTTATGAGTCAAGAGAACCAGAGAGAGCATCTGACTCCTCTATACACTCACAGTAACCACTGCACCAGGCAGCACTGTAGAATGGCCTATATAAATGCAGTTTAATATATTACTATATATATATATATATATATATATATAATGCAAAAATACCAGTGTGTGTGTGTGTGTGTGTGTGTCAGTCTATGAATGTGAATGTGTATGTGTGGGTCAGTGAAGGTGCATTATTTGTTTGTCTCATTGAGTGTGTGTATGATTCAGTGTGTGTATGGGTCAGTGTATGTATGGGTCAATGTTTGTTAGTGTACATGCATGGGTCATTGTCTCTGTGTCAGGGTGTGTATTGTTCAGTATGTCCATGTCAGTGTCTGTGTCAGGATCGGGACAGGGATCCAACACGCAGAGTACAAACAGGTGGTAGGTACGTATACCGGACCTTAGAATGGCCGGACTTAACGTAAGGAGTAAGTAGAGAATGGTCTAAGAACAAGCCGAGGTCGAGGGAACGAGAGGACAGGTAAGCGAGAGACAAGCCGAGTCAAAGGGTAACAGAGGTAAACAGGGTAGTACAAACAAGCCGGGTCAGAACCAAAGAGACAACTAGAATACAAGAGCACTGAGTGACTAGACAGGCTAGAACCACGACAGGGCAATGAGCAGATGCCGAAAGCCTTACTTTATACCTTGATTCTAGAGGGTAATCACGCCCCCGACGAGTCCTGATTAGTGCTCGGGACTTGACGGACAGGTCGACCCGGGTTGGCGTCATGACGTCGACTACTGAGCGTCGCATCATATAAGGAAGTGGATCCCTCGCGGTCAGCTTGTAAATGGCCGAGAGGACCGCGAGGAACGGAAGAAACAACCCCTCTGGGAGGATAAACGTCTAAGTCTCTCACCTCCTCTGAGGTAGAGACTACAGGTACCCTGACAGTACCCCCCCTCTCAGAAACGCCCACCGGGCAGAAGGAACCGGGACGAGATGGAAAACGGGAGTGAAAAGCCCTGCGGAGGCGAGGAGCATGTACATCCTCCTGAGGTACCCAAGTCCTCTCCTCAGGGCCATATCCCTTCCAGTCAATAAGATATTGTAACTTCCCCCGGGAGAATCGAGAATCGATGATGGAGTTGATTTCATACTCCTCCTGACCCTCAACCTGAACAGAGCGAGGAGAGGATATAGTGGAGGAAAATCTGTTACAGACTAACGGTTTCAGTAAGGAAACATGAAAGGAGTTAGGAATGCGTAAGGCAGCTGGAAGAGCTAGGCGATACGCAACTGGGTTAATTCGAGTCAGAACCCTGTAAGGGCCAATGTAACGAGGAGCGAATTTCATATAAGGAACCTTTAAACGAATGTTTCTTGTACTCAACCATACCCTATCACCTGGAACAAAAACCGGAGCCGCCCTTCTGTGCTTATCAGCGTGTTTCTTGAACAACATGGAATTATGTAGGAGAATTTGTCGAGTCTGATCCCACAACTTCCTCAAATTGGCAACATGAACATCAACCGACGGTACCCCTTGGGAAGGAGAAACCGAGGGAAGAATGGAAGGATGAAAGCCATAATTCATGAAGAAGGGGCTGGAACGAGTAGAATCACAAACGAGATTATTGTGTGCAAACTCCGCCCAAGGAATCAAACCGACCCAATCGTCCTGGTGTTCAGAAACTAAACAACGCAAATATTGTTCAATCTTTTGATTGGTACGTTCAGCAGCTCCGTTAGACTGAGGGTGATAGGCAGAAGAAAAATTCAATTTGATGCCTAGTTGAGAACAGAAGGATCTCCAAAAACGTGAAACAAATTGGGAACCTCTATCGGAAACAATTTCGGAAGGTATCCCATGTAAGCGAAAAATCTCTCTCGCGAATATCTCCGCCAATTCAGGAGAAGTCGGGAGTTTAGTTAAGGGCACGAAATGAGCCATCTTAGTAAACCTATCAACCACCGTGAGGATCACAGTCTGTTTATTAGAAACAGGCAAATCTACAATGAAGTCCATAGCCAAACAGGACCATGGTCTCTCTGGAATGTTCAAGGGATGTAACAACCCACATGGAAGCGTATGAGGTTGCTTAGTCTTCATACAGACCTCACATGCTCCGATGAAATCCCTAATATCCTTCCGTAAAGAAGGCCACCAGAAATCTTTAGAGATCAAGGAACATGTCTTGCGAATACCCGGATGCCCAGCCGCCTTACTGTTGTGAAAACACTGTAAGAGTTCCAGTTGGAGTTCAGGAGGAACGAAATGCCTTGCCTCAGGAGTCTGTCTAGGCGCCAGATGCTGCAACTTCATGATCTGACCAAGCAACGGAGAGTGAATCTTAAGACTCGTGTTGGCGATAATATTGCACCTGGGTACTATAGAAGACAAAACCGGCTCCGATATCGCAGAAGGTTCATATTGTCGAGACAAAGCATCGGCTTTAGAATTCTTAGAACCAGGTCTATAAGTGAGCACGTAATTGAAATGCGTGAGGAATAAAGACCAACGAGCTTGCCTGGAGGACAAGCGCTTGGCCTCCCCAATATAGGACAGGTTCTTGTGGTCTGTCAAAATAGTAACAGGATGTAAGGTGCCCTCCAATAAATGTATCCACTCCTTTAAAGCCATGATAACTGCTAGTAGTTCCCTGTCACCAATGTCATATCTGCTTTCAGGACCTGATAGTTTCTTGGAAAAAAAAACACATGGATGTAAGGGCTTATCCACACCTAACCTTTGGGACAGGATAGCACCTATACCTGTCTCTGAGGCGTCTACCTCGAGTAGGAAAGGCAGAGTCGTATCAGGGTGAACTAAAATTGGTGCAGAAGCAAACAGTTCCTTGAGTGTTTTGAAGGCAAGAAGGGCTTCAGTAGACCAGTTCTTAGTGTCAGCCCCCTGTCTGGTCATATTGGTAATAGGAGCTATAATTGAAGAGTAACCCTTAATGAAGCGCCTATAATAGTTGGAGAATCCAATAAACCTCTGAATGGCCTTGAGACCCCTGGGTAAAGGCCAATCCAAAATGGACTGGAGCTTATCCGGGTCCATCTTAAACCCTTCCCCAGAAATCACATAACCAAGAAAGTTTATCTGGGATTGGTCAAAGCTGCATTTCTCCAATTTGCAGTACAGGCCATGTTGAAGAAGCTTGCGCAATACCCTTCTGACTTGTCTGTGGTGAGTCTCAATCTCTCTAGAGTGTATAAGTATATCATCCAGATATACAATAATGCAGTCATGTTGAAATTCTCTAAGAACTTCATTGATCAGGTCCTGAAATACTGCCGGAGCATTACAGAGACCAAAAGGCATTACTGTGTATTCATAGTGCCCATAACGGGTATTGAACGCCGTCATCCACTCGTGTCCCTGCTGAATTCTCACCAAGTTATATGCCCCTCTGAGATCTAACTTGGTGAAAATCTTGGAGCCTTTTAGACGATCAAAGAGCTCGGTAATCAAAGGAATTGGGTAGGCATTTCTAATGGTTATTTTGTTCAAACCTCGATAATCAATGCAAGGTCTTAGTGTACCATCCTTCTTTTTAACAAAAAAAAACCCAGCCCCGGCAGGAGAGGAGAATGTCCTAATGAATCCTTTTTCAAGGTTCTCACGAATATACTCCTCTAAGACTAAGTTCTCTTTAGTGGACAAAGGATATACATTACCCCTGGGGGGCATAGTACCAGGTAGTAGATTAATCTTACAATCAAAAGACCTGTGTGGAGGTAAAGTATCAGCATTCTTTTTGTCAAATACTGCCTTTAAATCCAGGTACAGGGGCGGTATTTGTACCTCTGTAGAGTAGGTAGAATTAATCGGTGTGTTAACTGCGCAAAGCGGTGACACTGTCCGTAAGCACCTGTCCTGACAACCCTGACCCCATGAGATTATCTCCCCTAATTCCCAATCAATAATAGGGTTATGTTTTTTTAACCAAGGATACCCCAGGACTATGGGAACAGAAGGAGAAGAAATAAGCAATAAAGATATGTCTTCCTCGTGTAAGATACCAACAGTTAATTTAACGGGTATGGTTTCACGGAAAATAACAGGCTCAACTAAAGGTCTACCATCTATGGCCTCAACGGCCAAGGGTGTCTCCCTTAACTGGGATGGGATAGGGTGTTTGGTAACAAAAACTTGGTCGATAAAGCTCTCAGCAGCTCCGGAATCAATCAATGCCATAGTTTCTAGTACTCCCTTCTCCCAAGTTAAAGAAACGGGTAGCAGAAGCCTGTGATCTTTATAATTAAGATTAGAGGACAAAATAGAAACACCCAAGGCCTGTCCTCTAGAGAAACTTAGGTGCGAGCGTTTCCCGAGCGATTAGGACAATTTAGGCGTAAATGACCTCTGACTCCACAGTACATACACAACCCCTCCCTTCTCCTGTACTGTCTCTCCTCTTCTGAGAGGCGAGTATTGCCTATCTGCATAGGTTCTGGAAAAAGTGAGGTTGTGGATTCAGAACTTTGAAATGAAGGAGCTAGTTTAAAGGAAGGTCTACGGTTTCTCTCTCGAGTGTTCTGCCTCTCTCTTAAACGTTCGTCAATGCGAGAAATAAAAGAAATTAAATCCTCCAAATTTTCAGGAAGCTCTCTAGTAGCAACCTCGTCAAGGATTATGTCTGATAACCCGTTTAAAAATACATCTATATAAGCCTGTTCATTCCACTTAACCTCTGCCGCCAAAGACCTGAACTCTAGTGCATAATCCAAACAAGTGTTCGGTTATCTTGTCTAAGGCGCAACAGTAATCTAGCTGCATTGACCTTTCTACCTGGAGGGTCAAAAGTTCTTCTGAAAGCAGCTACAAAGGCATTATAATTATATACTAACGGATTATCATTCTCCCACAATGGATTGGCCCATCTCAAAGCTTTCTCAACAAGTAATGTGATAATAAATCCAACCTTCGCCATATCTGTAGGATAGGAGCGGGGTTGTAATTCGAAATGGATACCTATTTGGTTTAAGAAACCACGACACTTCTCTGGAGAACCACCATAACGTACAGGTGGAGTGATACGGGAAGAAGCACCTACAGTGGCTACCTCTAGACCTGAACTCACAGGAGAGATAGAAGTATTACGCTTCTCCTCTGGTTGATTACTAGAACGAGATAGTAACGCCTGTAGTGCTAGAGCCATCTGGTCCATTCTGTGATCCATGGCGTCGAACCTAGAGTCAGAAGGACCAACCTGAGTGTTTGTACCTGCAGGATCCATTGGCCCTGTCGTAATGTCAGGATCGGGACAGGGATCCAACACGCAGAGTACAAACAGGTGGTAGGTACGTATACCGGACCTTAGAATGGGCGGACTTAACGTAAGGAGTAAGTAGAGAATGGTCTAAGAACAAGCCGAGGTCGAGGGAACGAGAGGACAGGTAAGCGAGAGACAAGCCGAGTCAAAGGGTAACAGAGGTAAGCAGGGTAGTACAAACAAGCCGGGTCAGAACCAAAGAGACAACTAGAATACAAGAGCACTGAGTGACTAGACAGGCTAGAACCACGACAGGGCAATGAGCAGATGCCGAAAGCCTTACTTTATACCTTGATTCTAGAGGGTAATCACGCCCCCGACGAGTCCTGATTAGTGCTCGGGACTTGACGGACAGGTCGACCCGGGTTGGCGTCATGACGTCAACTACTGAGCGTCGCGTCATATAAGGAAGTGGATCCCTCGCGGTCGGCTTGTAAATGGCCGAGAGGACCGCGAGGAACGGAAGAAACAACTCCTCTGGGAGGATAAACGTCTAAGTCTCTCACCTCCTCTGAGGTAGAGACTGCAGGTACCCTGACAGTCTGTATGTGTGGATGAATCAGTTTATGTGAGTTTGTAAGAAGGTCAGAGTGTGTGTGCACAGGCCAGTGTCTTATGCTGATTTACAGGTCAGTGAATGTATATTCAGTGTGAATGTGTAAATCAGTGTTTGTGTGTCACTGTCGGTATAGGCTAGTATCTTTGTCAGTGAGTGTGGATCAGTGTCTGTGTGAGTGTATGTATCTATGTTGTGTGTTAGTGTGTGTCAATGAATATGTGTGACAGTGAGCATCTCCTTCCCAGATCTAATCTGTCAGTGAGGTTATGGGTCAGAAGTGGGTGTGTGAGTGGGGTGGCATTGGGTACTACGAAAAGGAGGTTGGGTACACAAATTAAAACTCATTCCTGGTCACCTCATGACATTGCTATGCCCCTACTATAATTCACAGAAATGAAGGGCAACTGTGACTTTCCTGTATTTTTTATATTATATTCATTAATCCTCTATATTCAAAAAATATGTATTTGTGAGGTATGAAAAATAAAATGTAAATAAAATCACACCTCTCTTTCCTGCAACGGGGTGCCTCCATATTAGCTCAATCATTGTTCTAAGTTCTGTTCTTTCAAGCTAGCAGTCAGCATAAAGAGAGAGCAGACAGAGAAGAGGAGAAATGAAACAATGTTTCTATTACTTCTCTTCATTTGCAATGTCTGAGGACTAATGTTAGGTGCGATTTTTCAATGTTTTATTCAACGTTGCCATTTCCAGATAAGTGATAGTTTCCCTTAAATCATTTGTCTGAATAAAATCCCAGTTCCACATCATATTACAATGTAATGTTTTATGTCATATTTACATATATTAACATTTAGTACCATTAGAACTTGACTTACGGGACTTTAAAATCATTTGAATCGTACATTATTAAATTAACGTGCAGTTTAATTAAATCGTATTGTCTTATTTGAATTGCTATTAAAAGTGCAATTTTCTGTAATTGTTTAGTACTGGCATCTCTGATTAATGAACGTTGCCTATATTCTGGGAAATTCAGTTTATATTCACAAGACAATTACTAAATCCCCTGTGTGTATGATGTGTGGGTTTAATGTTCGGGAATGGAGGTGTTTTCCTGAATTCAGGGTTAAATCTAAACAGCCTTTTTAATGTTCATTGAGTCGATCCCTAAAATGTTTTCTTTACTCACATAGAAATATATTTGGTGATCTGTCATATGACAATTTCATAAAATCCACTAAGTGACATAATGTATCACAGACCTAATAAAACTGATCCAATGAATCCATTAATATCAAAAGATCCGTGAGGAGCAGTCAGATAACACTATCCAACATGGCAGTAATGCCCTACCCCTTCTATAGATTTGATATTCAGTATTTACAAAATATACCATGAAATATTAAAGAAACGCAGACAAAAATACAGAATATAGAAAAGTAATAAAAAAATGAAAACATTGGAAAAAAAATACTTTTTACCTTTAAAAATATAAAAAAATATATATATTTTTTTAACCATTCTTCTAGTTCTAGATCTGGACATTTAGTACAGTATATAGTTCCTATACAATCAGACTAATGGCATTATCAATAAACTATAGTTAAAGCCATTCAAACACTATAATTCATGTCCCACATTTATCCCGGTCACTTTCTAAAAAGCATGACTAACATTAATTCAATTGAGGCATTGTGGTACTAAGGAAATGTAGTTATAAGCAAATCATGTTTTATTATAAAACAATGTTTCATTATGTATACAAATTAATGCCAATTGGCGGGATAACAATATACAACTGTTCATCAATGGAATTACATATTCTCTTTAAATAAAAGAGGGATGACTCTCTCTCTATATATAAAATGAATATTTTAGCAGAAATTATTAAACTTACTGAAGAAGTATAGTAAAGGATTTGTCCTGAACTGGATATACTTTTTTTGACATGTCTTTCATTTATCAGCTTTTTAAAACCTCTTTGTGTTTCTGCCAGTCATATCACTACCCTGGTAGAAATACTAGCAGCCCATTGATATGCTATGTGCCATACTTTATGCAATAATAAAAAGAAATGTGAGGTTTCTCAGTCCCATGTTACAAAATGGACATTTCTGAACCTTGCAAACTCAATAAAATTCAAAAGAAAGTGATAAAAAATTTATTTCTGGGGGGGGGGGGGTGGTTAAAATAAACAAGGATAAACGGTAGGGACCACCACTCTTGTGGTTGTACAGTGGTCCACAGTAAATGCAACATCGATTGAGTGTAACATTATTGATACATCTGGTTATAAAGTTTTCCTCTGAACAGTGACATTATGTCCCTTAGACCCTTAGTTGTATCGTCTTTTGTGAGTTGTCCCAGTGAAGTTGGTGGAGTCCCATGGTCTTTAATGCGTGGCCTGCAGGTGTTGGGGGGTCGTGGTGTGGTCTCCCTTGCACGCTGTTGTTTGGAGTATCTAATGTTGAGCGGTGCTCAGGTTAGCGAGGCATAGGTTTGGTTTACCTTGAGGTCCTTGCTTGGTGAGAGTGTTGGATGTAGGTCGCCTTGTCTGTGTGTGCTTGCAGTTCCGGTGAGGGATGGGGTTTTGGTGTGGGGTTGATCGAGTTTGGTGGTGGGCATGTTTGTGTATCCAACTGTCTATGCTGGTTGATGGTTTACTTTCAAGTGTGTGTGTGCTATCTCCTGTTGGTCCCCAGGCCTGTAGTTAGTGATGCGGTGTCCGGTTGTGGAGGGGTAAGGGACATTAAGCGAGAAGGTATAACTGAGGAACTATGTATAACGGATGCGGCTCAATGCTCGGTTTCGAGGTAGGATATAGAAAGAGGCGTATCAGTAGTTGGGGGTCACCCCAATCCCCCTGGGAGCAGGATAGGCATTGGAGGGGAGGTGGAAAGGGGGAAGGGAGAGAAAGAAAAAGAGAGGGGAAAAAAAACAAGGAGAAACATAAGAGGGTGACTGTTTTTTACTGCATGGGTTGGTTCTGGGTTCTGCAGTGTGGTGCATTGCCTATGGTGCAGCTAAGTGGGGTGGCTCTGTGTACTTCCTGTGTTACCCCATAGTGGTGTCCTGTGAGGGGTTGTCCTCTGGTTAGAGGCAACTGGCTGTCCAGAGGTCCCATATTTTGTGGAATGTCTAAGGGGTGTCATGTATCTGGGCTGTCAATTTGTCTAAGTGGTGGATTTCTCTGATTTCATGTTTTACTGTTTCTAGGTTGGGTATACTTTGGTCTGCCCATAGTTCACCGATTGCTCGGTTATTTTAGTCTGAGATATCAAGGGAGTGCAATGCTTCCCATATGTAGTGCCAGTCGCTGGGTTTCTCGGGGGGCCCAGGTCACGTTCCGACGCCGCTATGTAGAGAAGGATGAGTTGTGAGGTGTGCGTGGTTAGTGTAATGTAAATCATTGAGATTTTTACTTTTTTCGTGGGGTGGTTGAAGCATTGTTTTTCCAATGTTGTCGGTGGGGCTGTAGCGGCTTGTCAGATTACAGGGGAGTTAGCTAGATCCCGCAGTTGCATGTAGTGGAAGTGATCTGAAGTACGTAGGGTGTCAGGGTTGGGTAGGTCTGAGTTTTCAATTACCTTAGATTGTCGGTACAAGTGGAGCAGTCTCGAGATGTCTCGATTGTCGAAGTTAATAAAGTGTTTGGGGGTCATCCCTGGGTGGAAGAGGCGATTGTGATAGATAGGAGTGAGTGGGGATAGGAAGGAGGAGAGGTCATATTTCATTTTCAGTTTGTCCCATAGGGCTAGGGTGTGGGTTATTGCCAGTGAAGTGGGTGATGGGAGTTGTCTGTAAGTCTGGGGGACCCACATGTAGTGTGTGGGGAGGTCCCATCCCAGGATATTGTGCTCAAGATCTATCCATCGTTTTTCGCTCGGTGGTGAGTGCCATCTCTAAAGTTGCGTCAGTTGTACTGCGCGGAAATATTGTTCGAAGTGTGGTAGGCCTAGACCCCCGTGGGATGTCGGTACATACATCGTGGTGTGTCTGATTCTCGGTTTCTTGTTGTTCCAAATAGATTTGTCGATGGCTGCTTGGAGCCTTTTGAAATCTGTGCCTATCAGGGGGATTGGCAAGGCTTGGAAGAGGTATAAGAAGCATGGGAGCAAATTTATTTAATGCTGTGTAGGCTGAGTTGATCAGTGGTGTGTAGTTTAAGGAGTAGGTATCTTCTAGGTTGGATGATATGCGAATTCCTAAGTAAGTGAGAGGGGTCTGTGTGATTCTAAGTGGGAAAGTGGCTCTGATGACAGGTAGTTGTGTGTCGTCTATACTCAGTGGCATCAGTTCGGATTTCGAGAGATTAATTTGTACCCTGTAAAGGTGGTGTAGTGATTTATTAGTGTGAGCGTGGCGTGGATAGAGTCTACTGGGTTCGTCGGTGTAAGCAGGATGTCGTCTGTGTATCCTGCAATTGTGTATGTGTCTTGTCGGATTTGCACGCCTGTGGTATTAGGGTGGGTGCAGATGGCTTGTAGCAGTGGCTCAAGGGAAATGGCGAAGAGGAGGGGAGAGAGAGGGGGCATCCTTGGCGATTGCCGTTACTGATCAGGAAGGAGGTGCTATTACGTTTGGAAGAAAGAGATGTCCATATGTGTGCCAGTACTTGTAATAAAAAGGGCCAGATGAGGCAATCAAATGCCTTTTCGGCATCTAGGGTGATGATCGCCGGGGGAATATGACATTTATGGGCATACCAGATTGTGTCGTATGTTCTGCGCATGTAATCCGCTGCTTGACACCTAGGGATGAATCCGACTTGGTCCGGGTGTATGATTTTGGGGAGGAAGAGGTTAAGCCTGTTTGCAAGAATCTTTGTGATGATTTTCACGTCTACGTTTAGTAATGAAATTGGACGATAGTGTCCTGGGTCTAGGCGGTCTTTCCCTGGTTTAGGGATGAGGCAGATGTGTGCCGTTTGCATGTCTACAAGGATCGCGTTGCCTTGTAGGAGTGTGTTAAATATTTTGCAGAAGTGCGGTATAAGTTGGTCGGTGAATGTTTTGTAATACAGTGCCATGAGCCCATTCGGTCCCGGGCTTTTAAGGGGTTTTAGCGATTGTAAGGCTTGTTTGACCTCTTCAGACTAAATGGCGGCTAGCACTTCTTTGGCCTCACTTGGGAGTACAGGGAGATTTAGGGGCTCCTGAGTTGCTATCTGAGTTGCCTCTACTGGTGCCTGTGCTAGTGTGGTTGGCGTGTGGTTTTATATGGAGGTAAAGTATGTTTGGAATGTAGATGCAATGGCGTCTGGGTCGTTCGTGGTGTCACCTGTGGGGGTGAGAATTTGTGAGATTTTTTTTTATTTCGCTTTGCCATTTAAGACAATTCGCCAGAAGTGCATCGGCCTTGTTACCTTTTTCGTAAATTTTCTGTTTAGTCCACACATGAGGGATTTTGAGATGTCTGCCGTGGTTAAGGTGCTCAATTGTTTTAATACTTAATAAATCACACAATTATTAATCATATCAGTTAAAGTTAAAGTTGGTGGTAATTATGTATTCAACAAGTTTATCCTTAATGGTCAATTTATGTATTGATCATTTCTTATGTAGTGTGAATATCCTCAGATCAGTACTTCCAATATTCAAATTACCGAATCACATAACTTGGTGCCAAACAGGGATGATCTAGGATATAGTGATTATTAAGCACGTTGATTATTCAGTTATTAAGAATCCATATAGCAAAATAACATTGTGTTGTCATCGAATGTCATGTGAAACATTGTTTATGCTTAGATTAGCTTTCAAAAATAGCTTTTTACAAATCCAGTTGGATTAAATATTCTTACTTTTGGGTCTTGGGTCTCGACATGGGTCTACCTACAGATGACTGGTCAGACATTTTTCACAGTATGCACACATTTTCATCTTGCATTCTAATTAAAGAAAATGCCTTCAAGATCCTCTACAGATGGCATTGGTTGGATTCTGCTCCTGCGGCTCCCCAGCCATATATCTCCTTATGTGGTGAACTTGCCTCCAAGTCAGCTTTTTATGCAGGAGGTTTTCTGACTATTCATGGATTGTTTAAATTAGAATGTAGATTCTGACCTTTTCAATTCAATTAGGACCATCAATTGGACCTAATTATAGATTGTTTATAGCTACCAGAACAATGATTGGCAAACACTGGAACGGAAATCTCCTGTTTAATTAACATATGATGTATATACAAAACAAAGCTTAACAGTCTCCCTATTTTACACTAAAGAAAAAAATCCTAATCACCCGGGGAACCTGAATACTGCAACACTCCTCTTCCTCCAATGGATGCTGCTCTTTCATAGATGTCACTAAAGGTCTCAGAGAAGCTCTCTTATACCCCCCCGCCTTCTTCCCCCCCCCCTACTTTATGTTATATTCTTGTTCACTGACTTTGATTCACTATATTGTGTATCAATTCTTAAACAGACACCCCAGGTACACTCAGGCCCCCCGATAGAACTTAACTACATTTGAAAGCTCTTGACCTTATAATAATGCTGTATTTTATCACTAAATTCAAATCTATTAAGATTTGCTAAAAAAAATAAAACAAATTGCAGCTTTCTGCAGTGTAACTCGCCCCCACCTAAGCCACACTCCCTAAAGTAACTTGCTTATTAGATGTATTCACACTGATCTCTCATTGGCTGAAACATGATGTCCAGGAAGACTTTTTGTGAAAAGCAGAGACATGGCTAAAGGGGGAGGGGTTATAGTGCAGAAAGCAGCAAATCTATTTTATTTTTTAAGCAAACTAGATTTGAATAGGAAGAAAAACACACCAAAATGCATTTAAAGGACAACTGTACTCAATTCTCACTTGTTTTTTTTTGTTGTTTTTTTTTTTAAAGTTTATTACATTTAATAAAACGTAATAATTTTTTTAATGATGTATATTTATTTTGTTTTAGAAAATTTCACTTTTTATCTGGATGAGCAGCCATGTTGGGTCAGAGTCTACTGTCATGTGACCAACTGCTGCTCGATCTAACGTGCCTGCAGGAGCCAGTTAGTTTGAGCAGAAGTTGGTCACATGACAGTAGACTCTGACCCAACATGGCTGCTCAGCCAGATGCAGACACAACATGGCTGCTCAGCCAGATACAGACACAATATTTTCTCAAAAAAAAAAAAAATATACATCATTTAAATAAATATATAATTTAGTTTCATTAAATCGAATAAACGTCTCAAAAAAAAAACAAAGTGATAATTTGATGGCAGTTGTCCTTGAAGTTGTATCTTGTATTGGCAACTTGACCATCACTTTACTTTATACAATAGAAATTACATTAAACAAAAGATAAGAAAAAACTGGTTATCTGGTAATAGCAACAACTTTAATGGATCTCACAATTTGGGGCTATAATTTGCACATTGGTTGTTTAATTCTCAATGTTGATGATTAGACGAGAACTCCTGGCTCATTTAACATCACCCCCAACATCCCGGAGTCAGAGGCTATGTGAATTAGATAATATAAATTAAAGACACACACTCAATTAATTAAAAGTCCACATGAAAGCTGTGCTTCTCTCATATTCTTAACTTTGGACAGCTGGAGACCTTGTGGCTGTTGTGGATTTCTTAATGAGTGCTATTTTTGAATTAGTGCAAGGCACATGACACAGATTGTGATGGCACAAAGAACGAACTTCTCAAGGCAATTAATTAATCCATCTGCTCACAGCCAGGGTAGCAACATAATGCAAACTCATTGCTGTCCCTTTTGGCAATGATAGGATTGTTCCTAAAATGAAAACAAAATGTTCAATATATATACTGTGTTTCTATCTATATATCTATCTACCTACTTATGATCAGGAGTTTCCTACAAGAGAGAAGATGATTGCGCTAAAGTAAGTGATGTATGGCCGTCAGTCTCACAGAGCTGCTAGTGAAATGAAGACAGATCACCGTTATGGAAGTAAAGACTAACAAGGTATTGGAAGTGTTTCAACAAATCCCCAATAAGAACAGCGTATTAATAATTGTATTCTATTCCCGACGGAGCAACACTGTACCAGGCAATCATTCCAACACAATTGTGAAATATTGCAGACACCCTTCACGACATGCATAGATAGAAGAATATAACAAACTATTATCCTTAATAAAATGTTTTTTTGAAATAAGTTTTGAACATCAACGCAATAAGTGGAATTTATTTAAAGGTATTATGTACATCCATTCTGCAACCAATCGCAAACCTTTATTAAGAAAGCAGATCGATAACAAAGGTGAACAAATTAAGAAGAAAGTTACTGGTCACGTTTTGTGTCTGATACACTTTCTCAACTTTAAATTCTACCCCTATCTCTTTTTTCTATTTACCCAGGAAACTGCACATCACTGTAAAATGTTCATAACTGCGCTGAATATGAAAAATGATTAAGAAATGGCCACATCCACTACTAGATTATATCCTCACTGTGTGCCTTTCCTCTCTCAATGTCAATGGACCTCTCTAGCCATCTCGCTATCTTTCTCACTAGTACATTTACATTAGATTTGCTCAGCCCAAAATCCTTAGACTTCCCCAATTTTCTTAGCCTTTCACCTCCTCCCACATATCACTACTTCTTAGCTTTAACCTCCCAATGTAACAAGCTCATTCTTGCCCCATTTGACTAGCCCTCAATTTCCCTCTCTACACCCTTTGTGGTCTAAGGTGTCTTGTAGTTGTACTGCTTACCGGAATACAGCTCTGTACTGCATACAGGCCCAGTACAATTCCCACAATCCTCTTACATCCATCTAGGGCGCTGCTAACTTTTAACTGTTTAATCCGTGATCAGTCAAATTCCCTATCGCCGAGCCAAAGTGTACAGGCATCCAAATTCTTTAATCTATGTATTTTCACAGAAGCATCCAGAATGGTATACTGCCAACCACATTTCCTCTCATTCAAACCATGGCAATTGGCATCGTTGAAAAAAAATAAAGAAAAAAATTAAAGTCACAATGCAGCATTAAAAAAAATAGGTTACTTTGTGTATTGCCATACAAATCATCAACTCGCATATAACACAATAACCACTAGTCTCCTTGCAGTATGGTACTTTACGGACTTGTATCAAAAACCTCTAAGCACATTGAACTTGCAATGTATTCCTACATTCTCTGCTCTGGTGTAGTGGAAGACTGTTAATTAAAGGTACACTATGGTCACCAAAACAACTTTAGCTTAATGAAGCAGTTTTGGTGTGTAGATCATGCCCCTGTAGACTCACTGCTCAAATCTCCTCTTTTTAGTAGTATTTAGTATTTCAATGTGTTCATACATCCCTAGTAACACCTCCCTGCATGTGACTTACACATCTTTTCTAAACACTTCCTGTAAAGTGAGAGCTAATGTTTATATTTCCTTTATTGCACATTCTGTTTAATTTAGAATTTATTTTCTCCTGCACAGTTAATGGCTCGCAAGATCCTGCAGGAACCTCCTGTATGTAATTAAAGTTCATTTTATAGAGCAGGGTATAAAAACTTCTAAAGTAAATAAAATCTGATTAAAACTTAAACCATTTTTTTCATGAAGGCTGTGTCAGTCACAGCCAGGGGAGGCGTGGCCAAGGCTGCATAAACAGAAACATATGTGATTTAACTCCTAAATGGCCCAGAATTGAGCAGTGAGACTTCAGAGGCATGACCTATACACCCAAACTGCTTAATTTAGCTAATGTTGTTTTGGTGACCGTTGTGTCCCTTTAACTATAGAATTATTGGACCAGACAAAGAATCACCGGAAATGCAAGCAGTGACATTAAAATGATAAAAATCCCATAATGAATTATAAATCCAATATCTTTTTGCTGCTGCACATAAGCTTTAAATAAATAATGTAACAACCGATTATCATGTGAATAAATGTTACGTTATAACAATCATATGTCAAATGTATAGATTTACTTTGGGGCATTATTAATTAATGCTCTCCTTACTTGGAAACACCAGGTCTCATCATCTCAGCAGGATACAGAAGAGAGACAGTTGTGTCTAAAACTTTGTACATGTGGAGCCAACAGTTAATTATATGCTGCCTTGTATGCTACACATTTTACGCCTGTTTAATTATACATTTCAGGGTCGTAACTGGAACAAATGCTAGTTAGTACCTGGTTCCATTACTCTGCTTCTTGATGTGGTTCCATAAGTCCTCTGATTATAGAGATAACTGATAAGCTGGTTTTCTTCAGTCCCCTGTAATGGTACATAATTACCATCTATACAACGTGAGGATGGTAAGTGTAGACTAGATGAAGGAAGGTGGGAGGTATGACCATTCAGGATTTCTCTTGAGAAGTATCTTCAGCTACAATGGCTTTCAATAACTGCTAATAAAATAAGAAAACAACTTGAGTGTTAAGAACACTTTTGGGAAAACAAGATGAGTATTGTGAATCTTTCGGAGTTGTTTTATTCATGAGACCTCCCTAATACGAACACTTGCACAAAACAAAGGGATGTCTTCATGCTGAAGAAGATATTTGAGATATTTATGAAAGATGGTGAATATTGTTTTTATGATATGCAAAACAAAATGAGACAGAGCTGCTAGAATAAAAAAAAGCATTTTTTATTTATCAGATTATTCATGAGGGGAAATAATCACAAATACAAAGACGCAGACAAAGCCTATTCCCCAATACCATTTGCATATCACGCCATGTTACATTATGAAATATGAGTTTGTTAACAGAATGTAGTTTGAATTCTAATTTAAGTATAAAAATATGTGGCTGTATTTTGGAGTGTTAAACATGTGAGAAGTTTTTTTCACTTAATTAAGTTTATTTAATGTCGGTGTTCTCGGATAAAATGACATTGTGGTAGTTTTTCGTAAAGGAACGTCAGAGCCAATTTTACCCTCAATGTGGGGGTACTGGGGCAATTAGCCTGTCCCTGCAGGGTCAGTAGTTTAAACGCTGCCTATTCAGGGCAAAGATAGTGTTTAGACTGATGCCCAAATTCACTTATTGGAGCTGTTACTCAGACAGCCACTAGAGGAGCTTCTTAGCCGAGGTCTTACAATATTTGCTCGACCTATGTTTAGTGTCTCCATATGTCTTTGTATGGAGACACTGAATGCTCCCCATAGAGATGCAGGGCTGGTGCAAGGATTTCGGGTGCCCTAGGCAAAGATCCATTTTGCCACCTCCTCATGTCACTAACTCACTGACAGACACACACTGGCAGACACACACACTCACTAACAGACACACACTCACTGACAGACATACACTCACTCACTGACACACACACACAGAAACTCACTGACAGACATATACTCACTCATTGACAGACATACACTCACTCACTGACAGACACACTCACAAACACACAGACACTTACTCACTGACAGACACACAAACACACACTCACTGACAGACATACACTCACTGACAAACACACACACACACACTCACTAACAGACATACACTAATTCACTGTCAGACACAGACACAGACACTCCCTGACAGACAGACATATACACACACACAGGCAGGCACTCACTGACATACATACACTCACTTACTGAAAGACACAGACACAGGCAGACACTCACTGACAGACACACACACACTCACTGAGGTCCAGTTTGGGGCAGCTCCTCACTCCTCTAGTGCATAGTTTAATATGCCGAGGCCAGAATGACATCATATTCCGGCTCCCGGCATCACAGAGGGCAGGTGAGGGAGGAGTGAGAGGCTGCAAGAACAGCCTCCCTCGCCGCCTGACTTTTCTGTCCCCCTCTCTTCCGGATGGTCACTGGCATTTGTTGGCAGAGCAGGCACCTGCCATCAAGGTAAGCAGGCGCCTGCCATCAAGGTAAGCAGGTGCCTGCTCTGCCTTACCTAGCACAGCTTCGGGGGCGCCCAGAGGTGGTCTGTGACAGGGCTCTTCTCGGCGCCCCCACCTTTGGGAGCCTTGAGGATCGGCCCGGTGCTGGGAGAGGCTCAAGAGCTGCTCGCCCAGCACTGCGGCCCAAGACAGGGGCAGGCAGCCCACCAGGAAATATTTTGGTGGGCGCCCCCAGCAGGCAAATGCCTAATTCGCCTAACAGTTGCGCCGACCCTGTAGAGATGGATTGATTTAATGCATTTCTATTTGTGCAGCACAGCAATTTGCCACACATGCACCGAAGCCTCATAATTTGTCCCACAGGGGAGGTCAGGAAAAACAAATCATCCAAATACATACATAAGGAATTTACTGGGTACACCAGGAATTGTGGAGATTTTTCAGGGAAATTGTTCATCTTTTCAGGCCTTCGAAGGACGCAATGTCTGCACGCGTTGTCTGATTTACTGTAAATGCTTCCCGCCTCCTTACATATATAGAGGGGTTCTGTGGTTATTGGTCCCAGCAGTGCAGGATTAACCATAAAGTGCACTGACTTCTAGGACCCAGGAGTTCGAGGCCCTGAAACTATGTATTTGCTTTGCCCCATTTACCAACTCTAAATAAAGATAAAGGGGGGTCCCAAACCGTTAACCTGCCTAGGGCCTTAGAGGGCCCGTAATTCTTATCTGGGGCCCAAGAGCGTGATTATTTCCCCATTGTTCATTGTTTCAACCATTTTTCTTTGTCCGTGTTTTTGTTTTACCTTGAGACACTGTATTACCCATAAGACTGAGTTTCTCTTATTTATTATTTACCCTGGTGGTGTGTGGATGGATATTCAGAGACCGATTCATATTCGTATTCATTCCCCTCAGGGCCGGCCTTAGGGGTGTGCGAGCTGTGCGGCCGCACAGGGCGCCATGGAGCAGGGGGCGCCGTGCGGCCGCACAGCCGATTTAAAAAAATAATTTTATTTTTTTTTTTAATTTGCAGCGGGGGCGGAGCTTACCGTGCGGTGGGGGCGGAGCTAAAAGCGCCGGAAAATGGCTGCATGGGAAGCAGGAAGGAGTCCCTGCTTCCCAAACAGTCACCAGGAGCTGCACTGCCTCAACAATGAACTCCACAGGTAACTGTGTGATTGTCAGGTGAGTGTGACTCTCTGCCTGTGTGTATGACTGTCTGCCTCTGTGTGTCTGTGTGTATGACTGTCTGCCTCTGTGTGTGTGTGTGTGTGTGTGTGTATGACTGTCTGCCTCTGTATGTCTGTGTGTATGACTGTCTGCCTGTGTATGACTGTCTGCCTGTGTATGACTGTCTGCCTGTGTGTGTCTCTGTGTGTGTGTGTGTATGTATGACTGTCTGCCTGTGTGTGTGTGTGTGACTGTGTGTGTGTGTATATGACTGTCTGCCACTGTGTCTGTGTGTATTACTGTCTGCCTCTGTGTGTGTGTCTGTGTGTATGACTGTCTGCCTCTGTGTGTATGACTATCTGCCTGTGTGTGTGTGTGTGTGTGTGTGTGTGACTGTCTGCGTCTGTGTAGTGTCTATGTGTATATGACTGTCTGCCTCTGTGTGTGTGTCTGTGTGTATTACTGTCTGCCTCTGTGTGTGTGTCTGTGTGTATTACTGTCTGTGTGTGTCTGTGTGTATGACTGACTGTCTGCCTGTGTGTGTCTGTGTGTATGACTGTCTGCGTGTGTGTGTGTGTATGACTGTCTGCCTCTGTGTGTATGACTGTGTGTGTGTCTGTGTGTATTACTGTCTGTGTCTGTGTGTGTCTGTGTGTATGACTGACTGTCTGCCTGTGTGTGTCTGTGGGTGTGTGTGTGTGTGACTGTCTGCCTGTGTGTGTGTGTGTGTGGATGTCTTCCTGTGTGTGTATGGCCGTCTGACTCTGTGTGTGTGTGTGTGTGTCACATACAACCAATACACGCATATCACACACTGTTAATATACCCATTACAAATATCACACATAGCATACATATCACACACAGTCATCACACGTACTATTACATACACAGACAACACAAACATAACAGCATACATGGATGACGGGGGGCGCTGTGAAGATTTTTCGCACAGGGCGTCTAAATGCCTAAGGCCGGCCCTGATTCCCCTGGAGGTTTATAAGGAGGCTCTGCTTTGGTGAATATTGAATCTAAATCCAAGACTGGATTGCTTTGGGCTTTGCTTAGCATGTGGACGGTGTTCATACACAGCATACATTCATTATTCTTATTCATATCTTGAATATACCAAACTTTACAGGCCGTGTTTAGCAGGGCTTGCAGTAGACAGTTGACTTCAGAACAAGCAATCTGATGTTTCTAATTTTACTTTTTTTGTGATTTTAACGAGGATGGACATTTTTTTCCCTCTGGCTAGAAAGGTTTGATGATATTGTGACCTCATAAATGTGTTTTTCTACGATATTTTTTATTTTTTTACAATCTTTGCAATTGAGTGTGCAGATATGTTGTAATATTTGTTAATTGTTAATTTTAGATCACAAGAGCCAAATCCTCCATCTGAGTATTTTCATCTTAATATTTTAATTTCTTTTGTTGGTTCCCCACAGTTCTGTTTTAGAGAGAAAAAAACATACCAGTATATGGTTTATGATATTTATGATTACATTTAAATAAAAGCTTATATATTCCTTGAATCTAATGCCATTCATGAATAAAGACGTAAGAAAATGTTGAATTGGATTAATCAGAGTCAACATATATAGATATACCGGTATATTTCTTAGGGAATCTTTTCTGCGATTGATTTTGTTCTTGAGGATAGTTTGCAACCTTTCTTTAGTCATTAAACACCATAGCCATTGCTGATATTGATGTTCTACAGTGAGTCACTCCAACCTGATTGTCGTTAATCCAGTACAAGACAGGCTAACCAGCTTTCATCTGTTGTAGCTAAGAATCTATAACCTCCTTGAATAGATGATTAAAGAATATAAATCTTAGAATAAGAATGTACACATTGTTTGCAACGGTAGAAAATTGCCACTAAGTAGCAGTATGCATTCTATCTGTCTATCCATCCATTAATTTGTATTGTATCTATCTATCTATCTATCTATCTATACATATCTCTCTCTCGCTCTCTATCTCTCTCTATCTATCTATCTGTCTGTCTGTCTGTCTGTCTATCTCTCTGTCTGTCTCTCTGTCTCTTTATCTCTCTCTCTATATCTATCTATCTATCTATCTATCTCTCTGTCTGTCTGTCTGTTTGTCTATCTCTTTATCTATCTATCTATCTATTCATATTTCTTTCTATCCTCCTCCCAGCCGCCCATCTCTTGCCAACAGAGGAGAAGAAGCTGTCTTTGTATAGATGTTTATTAGTTTACCATAAGGATGTCATATCATTATAATCATTGCAGTATGTTGCTGATACCATATTGTAGTTGTGACAGTGGCTGAACTAAAGTAGAGAGGGCTCTGGTGCAAGGATTTCTTTTGGGGCCCCCTATCGCAAGATGGAAAAAAGGTAGAGCCCCCATCTGTTGTACAACTACCACAATGCTTTGCCAGCAGGGGTTCTACAATTTGCTCATCTTTGGATGGTTGTTTTTAGCAGTGTTTATATGTTTGAATGTAAGCATGTTTTTGTGTCGAGTGTGTGTGAATGTAATGGTGTATTTGTGTGCAGTGTTGTGTTGTGTAGGTTTATGTACTGTTACCATTTGAAAGCAGTGGTTTACTTGTGTGTGTGTTTACATTTGAATGTAGGGGTGTGCTTGTATGCACTGTTGACATTTGTGTGCAGAGTCTATAATTTTTTTTTTATTATTATTCTTTATTTTTCGAGCGAAAGAATAACAAACTGACGGGTACAGCCACAACAGTTGTGCCCCGTGACATTATAACTAAACAAATGCAATATAAGACATTGTGGTGGTTAAGTTCGCCCATTTTTTTGTCTGGACTGATAGGTTATAGTGAGGTGTGTGTCTGGATGTTAGGGAGTGTGGACCACTCGTCTAGGTGAGGGTATCAGCACTCCACTTGGTTAGCCGTGGAGTCAGTAGAATAGAGGTGCCCGGGTCGTTGTGGTTGAGTGTTTTTATATTTTTTATTTATTGACATTTTTTTTTTTTTATTTTTTTTTTTAAGAGTGTTGTCTAGGCTGGGTAGTGATCTGTAAGAGTGTGTCTCTGCCGGGTAGCTTGAAGTGATCGGGACGCTGGTCCGTGGGTGTCAGTGGTTTTGGCTCGCTGGGGGCCATTTCGGTGTATAATGTGCTGATTTGCTTCAATTAATCTGGACTAGGTCTAATGGTGAGGTGTAGTCAAGAAACCACTGTGGTACTCCGCAGATGTGGCCAAAATAGTAAAAAGTTAGCATTTAGTAATTATAAAAAAACCCAGAGTGAGGAAGACAGAATGACCTATAAGATTAGGCAGAAAGAGGCTAAGCAAGTTATAAGAGCTTCCAAATCACACACAGAAGAGAAAATAGCACAGTCAGTAAAAAAAGGGGGACAAAACTTTTTTAGATACATAAATGGGAAAAGAAAAGTAAAACAAGGATTAGTTAGATTAAAAACAAAAGAAGGAAGGTATGTAGATGAGGATAAAGGTCTAGCTGACTGCCTCAATGAATATTTTTGTTCGGTATTTACAGATGAAAATGAAGGAAAGGGACCTCAGTTAAGAAAAAGGATAAATGAGTCATTTATTACACGTGAGTTTACAGAGGAAGAGGTTCTATTTCAACTGTCAAAAGTAAAGACAAATAAGTCAATGGGATCTGATGGAATACACCCAAAGCTATTAAAAGAGCTTAGTGGTGTACTAGCAAAACCATTAACAGATTTATTTAACCAATCATTGATAACAGGAGTAGTCCCAGAAGATTGGAAGTTAGCGAATGTTGTGCCCATTCACAAGAAAGGTAATAGGGAGGAGTCGGGCAACTATAGGCCAGTAAGCCTTACTTCAGTAGTGGGGAAAGTGATGGAAACCATGTTAAAGGATAGGATTGTTGAACATCTAAAAACACATGGATTTCAAGATCAGAGACAACATGGGTTTACTTCAGGGAGATCATGCCAAACTAATCTTATTGATTTTTTTGATTGGGTAACTAAAATTATAGATCAGGGTGGTGCAGTAGACATTGCTTACCTAGATTTTAGTAAGGCTTTTGACACTGTTGCACATAGAAGGCTTATCAATAAACTACAATCTTTGAGTTTGTATTCCAATATTGTTGAATGGGTAAGGCAGTGGCTGAGTGACAGGCAACAGAGGGTTGTAGTCAATGGAGTATATTCGAAGCTTGGGCTTGTCACCAGTGGGGTACCTCAGGGATCTGTACTTGGACCCATTCTCTTTAATATTTGTATTAGTGATATTGCAGAAGGTCTTGATGGTAAGGTGTGTCTTTTTGCGGATGATACTAAGATATGTAACAGGTTGATGTTCCAGGAGGGATAAGCCAAATGGAAAATGATTTAGGTAAACTAGAAAAATGGTCAGAGTTGTGGCAACTGACATTTAATGTGGATAAGTGCAAGATAATGTATCTTGGACGTAAAAACCCAAGGGCAGAGTACAGAATATTTGATAGAGTCCTAACCTCAACATCTGAGGAAAGGGATTTAGGGGTGATTATTTCTGATGACTTAAAGGTAGGCAGACAATGTAATAGAGCAGCAGGAAATGCTAGCAGAATGCTTGGTTGTATAGGGAGAGGTATTAGCAGTAGAAAGAGGGAAGTGCTCATGCCATTGTACAGAACACTGGTGAGACCTCACTTGGAGTACTGTACACAGTACTGGAGACCCTATCTTCAGAAGGATATTGATACCTTAGAGAGAGTTCAAAGAAGGGCTACTAAACTGGTTCATGGATTGCAGGATAAAACTTACCAGGAAAGGTTAAAGGATCTTAACATGTATAGCTTGGAGGAAAGACGAGACTATGGGGAATATGATAGAAACATTTAAATACATAAAGGGAATCAACACAGTAAAGGAGGAGACTATATTTAAAAGAAGAAAAACTACCACAACAAGAGGACATAGTCTTAAATTAGAGGGACAAAGGTTTAAAAATAATATCAGGAAGTATTACTTTACTGAGAGGGTAGTGGATGCATGGAATAGCCTTCCAGCTGAAGTGGTAGAGGTTAACACAGTAAAGGAGTTTAAGCATGCGTGGGATAGGCATAAGGCTATCCTAACTATAAGATAAGGCCAGGAACTAATGAAAGTATTTAGAAAACTGGGCAGACTAGATGGGCCGAATGGTTCTTATCTGCCGTCACATTCTATGTTTCTATGTCATTGTATATGTTATTGATTGCCATACAATGTATAGATAGCTGTGAATACTTACTCATTGTCCTGATTTTTGGCTGGTTCTTATCTGCCGTCACATTCTATGTTTCTATGTTTCTAGTCATTTAGTGAGAGTTTAGGTGTAGACTTTCGGTCATGTAGGAGCTCATTGTTAAAATACACCTACCTTTAAAATTATAGACTGATCATTTCTTTGTTAGTGGGCAAACTATCAAAATCAGTAGGGAATCAAATACTTTTTTCCCTCTCTGTACATATATAAACATCCGAATACACAGACAAACAGATACGCACACACACACACACACACACACACTAACCCACATACAAATGCACAGACCCACGCAACAACACACTATTTAGGAGAATTCATAGTGAGACCTAAGTAAAAGCAAGAAATAAGAGTAATCAGAGTCAAGAATTTTTTTTTTTTAGATGGCCGAGATACTCTTAATAGTTGTCATGGAGTAACACTTCAGGGTTAAGTTCTCAGCAGTGAGGAGCCTGACTCCACCCCCTCTGACACAGCTCTGACAGTATTTAGGGAGACTGGGCCAGAGGGAGGGTGCTTGGTGATTGATTGTTTGAGCTAACGTGTGAGTTGCCTCTGTGGAGCTCCATAGGCTCAGCTACTGGGAAACCTGCACCAGACAAACCCTTCCAGCCTTTGAGCAAATGCAAGGATTGCTGCAAGCCATAAAGGATTAC